>NC_079893.1:30367942-30565783 GCF_024868665.1 Triplophysa rosa | reverse complement strand
CAACTAAAGCAAACACTGATCTCTCTGCTTTACAACAGCACATGCATTGATACAGAGAGAAATCTAACACAGGGGTCAAGGGTCAAGAGCCCAACTAAAGCAAACACTGATCTCCATGATGGTGACGTCATTTGAACCAATTAAACATCAACATCTGATCCTCTGTGATTCTCAATAACAGCAGATGTTCATCACTAATGCTCAATCATCATTTAATTATCTCATTAACTTTAACTCTTTGAGGACTTGGATGTGACTTCAGACTTGCTTGTGACTTGAAAGCAGAGGTGTATAGTACTTGAGTATTTTACTCTCAGGGATCAAGTATCTTTACTTTTGTTTACTAGTGTTTTTACTTTGGAAATGTTTTACTTCCATACATTATAAAGCATGGCATATATCATACTTTTTACTCAACTGCATTTGAAAACTACATGGCAATTTTTACATTTAAGAAAGTACATTAAAAGTCAAAGTTCTTTCTTACTTTTACTCAAGTAATTTACTCAACAATCAGTTTACTTGAGTAAAAGTAAGATAGTAGATTTTTAATGTTCTTAAGTATTTAAGGTAAAAAACATATAGAAAATTGTTTTATGAAATGTGGTGGATTAAACTAAATATGTATATGCTTTATAATGTGGTGAAGTAAAGTTTCTCAAAAGGAAAAACACTGAAGTATATAAAGATGCTGGATAAATGTACTTGAGTAAAATACTTGAGTACTAAACGCCTCTGATAAACTCGTGCAGAGTGTGGTCCAGAGTTTAGCTCTTACCCTACTCAAACAAATCAAACACACCTGAACAAACTCATCAACATCCTCAAGATCAAGAGAAACTCTGACAGCAAGCAACCATTGAATCTATGTTCAGATGTGCTGATATGTCAATATTAATGGCATTTCATCAATATCACTTTTGCACCTGCAATTAATGTTGAAAAAAGTTGACATTTCATCAAACCACCATCACTGTGATCAGTGTTTGCTTTAGTTGAGCTCTTGACTCGTCTTCATTTAGTTCTCGCTCCTCTTTAAGTGCTTACAGTAGTGTTTCTGTGAGAACACGTGTGCATTTATAAAGAAAGAGATGTTTTACACTAGAGATGGTGCAGTATACTGTTATTGTGAATCTAAAGATGAGAATAAGATGAATAAAGATGAGAACTCCTACAATATAATCTTGAATCTGATCTTCATGACTGATTGAAATGTTCTGGTTTACTAGTGAGAAGTTACTGTGACCAAATAAACACGTGACACGCTTAGACATCAACACTCTTCATACACATCTGAACAATGGTGACAATCCCCAATTAATTCAGATAAACAGATCAACTGCAATGCATGCTGGGAGTCATGAATGAGTGTTGTACTAAAATGTTACCCAGAATGCATTGCAGCATGATGTTTTATTTTGTTGATTGTCACCATTGCTGAGCTTCATACACCGATTCCTCGTGTCTAATTGAGTTTGAAACAAAACAAATGTAAGGAATATTTCCTGTAAATGAATAAAAGTCTGACACCTCAGCACTGCTTTAATCACACAGAAGTATCACAGAAACTTAAAACACTAATAAAACATCACTCTCATGAGCTACAGTATATATATAACCTCACAACAACATCCACCTTCAGCTGATTCTAATGGATCTTGTTTCTCATTGACTCAACAAACATATTTCAGCTCTGTTACAGCAGACAATGAAAACTTGACATTAAAACACGAGAGTCAAGAACTCAACTAAAGCAAACACTGATCACAATAATGGTGGCTGACAACAACACATTGAGGATTCAACAGTTTTTAACATTGATTCAATAGTTTTCATCGCTCTCTTGCTATCAGGGAAGCTACAGACATGTGTGTTTGATTTGTTTGATTAGGGATGAAGAGAAACTCTGGAGGACACCGGCCTCGAGGACTGAGTTTGGGCACCCCTGAGTAAAATACTAAAGTACATGTTATTAGTACAATTTTGACTGTATTATTTGTGTCCCCTTCAAAAATTGCTGTTGAGAATTTTTTGTTTATTGTCCCCCCTGCTGTTAGGTTAAATTTACACCCATAATGTTAAGGCTAAATGTTTTGCATTTAAAATACATAACCTTCTCTGAGTGTATCTCACAGTGATATAAGAACAGCAAAGACGTTTAAATCATGTGTTTTATATTCACAGTGTCAGAGTCACCTAAATTCAGGATTGTTCTGGTGGGTAAAACTGGATCTGGAAAGAGTTCAGCAGGAAACATTTTATTTGGCGAAAAGTGTTTTGAACATAAAATTTCTGCAATATCAACTACTAACACCTGTGAAAAACAAAAAAAGAATGTGGCTGGTGAGATTACTGAAATAACTGATACTCCAGGACTGTTTGATACATCAATGAATCCAGAGGAGCTGAAGTGTGAGATTGAGAAGTGTGTAGTGATGTCAGCTCCTGGTCCTCATGTGTTTCTGCTGGTCATCAGACTGGATGTGAGATTCACAGAGGAGGAGAAGAACGCAGTGAAATGGATTCAGGAGAACTTTGGTGAAGAAGCTGCACACTACACCATCATTCTGTTCACTCATGCTGATGCACTAGAAAATGAATCATTAGATGCATATATTGAAGAGAGTTTAGAGCTACAAACACTGGTAAAGAGCTGTGGTGATAGATATCACTCATTCAACAATAAAGACATGGAAAACCGCTCTCAGGTGACACACCTGCTGGAGAAGATTGAGAAGATGGTGAACGAGAATGGAGGAAAGCACTACAGCAATGAAATGTACCGGGAAGCTCAAGAAAGGATAGATCAAAGAAAAATCTTCTGTAAGTATAAGGGCTGTGCCACTTACCAATGCATGCATTGATACAACTGCCCCCATACTGATTGTGCACTTTTTAAATGAACCAATTATCAGAGGTGAGAGCAAGTCAAGTCTCAAGTTTCTGCCATCAAGTCTCAGGTCACAGTGCAAACAAGTCAAGTCGTTTCAACAAACCACCATCATCAGTGTAGTTGGGTTCTTGTCCTTCATAGTAAATTCACTTCTTTCAGTGTTTTCAACTGATCAGAAAAGAAATGCATTAGGTAGATAATGCTGGAGCTGTTTGCTTTGTATGCCAAGCCTCATACAGTAAGCAAAATACAGATGCTTTTTTAGTTAACATTGAGATTGGTTCTTTCATGACTGAAATAAGTGGTTCACAAATGTAAATCTACTGCAACAAAATAAACAGTTGTGATGCATCGAAATGAAAATTGTGGGCTGAAAGTTAGGATGCAGTCGGCCGAAAACCGATCTGAAACCGAAAATTACTTTAAAAAACTTTTTGAAATAGTTTTTATTTAATTATATTAATTACACAGACTAAAACAACAAAAATTAAGGAGAACATATTTTAAAACAATACAAAATATATTATTTTTCCTTGGTCATTGCAACACAATCAAATATAACTTTTTTACCAATCATCTAAATATTTAGTTTTAGATGTTTTTGATTAGTTTTAGAATTATTCTAGAATTATTATAGGCTATGCATAACAGTAGTCAAGTTACAGTCAAACTCAGCAGCTCTTGCTAATGCAAAACATTATACATTGTGCACAATCATTTGAATGAAAAAAACACGCAGAACACAGAGGAGCAGTGAGTCTGTTCGTATAAACAGGCAGCTGAATGCGCACCATTTTCTTTTTTTCTCAAAACCACAATGTTTTTATTTCAGGATTTTTGATTTCTCAATTTAATCTAAAATGATCTCACTATCTGCTTTACAGGGTCAGAGAAACCCAGGATTGTGCTGTTGGGTAAAAATGGATCAGGAAAGACCACAACAGGAAACATCATCCTGGGCATGAAGAAGGAGTTTGCAGACACATCATTGACCAAACCATCTAGCAGAAGTGCAATTGTTGAGGGGAGAAGCTTGTCAATAATTGACACTCCACAACTATGTGATTCATCAATGGATAAAAAAAAATCTGAGACTGTTTTAAAGGACCTAGTCGTTGAGTCTGATCCTGGTCCTCATGTGTTTCTGCTTGTCATCAATGTAAAGGGTTCCACACAGAACACAGTGAAATGTATTCAGGGGAATATAGGTGAAGATGCTGTAGACCACACAATCATTGTGTTCACTCATGTAGATCAGCTAAGTACACCTTTGGATGAGTTTATAAATAAAAATAATGACATTCAGGCACTGATTGAGAGCTGTGGAGGCAGATTTCATTCATCTTGTAATGTGGACTTTGCAAACAGAGGTCAGGTCACACTACTGTTGGAAAAGATTGAGAAAATGATGGAAACAAATGGTTGGAAGTGCTACACAAATGAGAAAATTGAAAACATTTTAATAACAAATAGACAGTTGAAAGAAATCATTGAGAAATATTGTGAAATAAAAAGGAAAATCAGAAATGTAGCAGCAGTAACAGTTCCTTCAATAGCAATAATAGGAGCAGTTTTACTTTTAGGTAGACCTGCATTCAAATACAGATTGATTAAAAGCTTCATCACGTACATGTTTGGTTAAAACTGCTACCCACAGAGTACTATCAAACATTTGTTACTGGATAACATCAAGTGATATCACCAGCTGCTGACAGAGACATATTTACATATATAATATTAAATAAAATTGATTCAAGATTTGGCTTATCCTAACTCTAATATCGTTAGCTACTCTGCCAGCTCTTGTCTCTGAGGTATTTTTATGTTGTTATGTTTTTTGTAGGCCAGGGAGTTTTATTATTGTTAGTTTATGGTTGGAAACCACTTTTGGATATTAGAGGATGTACTAGACAGAACCCAGCAGAAGTCATGCTGTACTACTGCATCCTTACTTGCATTGTTACCAGCATATATTTGCTGTCTTTGCTCTGCTTGGTGGAGGTGCACAAGGCGATGTATGAAGCTTAAACTTAAAATGACAACAGGGGCTCAAAGGAAGATGCAAAATTATATTCACAAAACTCCTGCAAATTGGATTTTGCCAGTGTTTGCTGGAACCATCATACGGATGGAATATAGACGTCTCATCGAACTTCAGGCCTGGCCTGAAGTTAACTTTTGGTCTGCATTTGTTTATTGGTCTGGGTCTGGCTAGTGGCAAATAATGTAACTATGTATATTTGATTTGATTTACAGTAATATTCATTTATATTAATATTTTACTGTATAATAAATTAATTGAATAAACAATTTGTTGAATTTTATTATATATACATGTTTTTAAATAAACAATTTCTTGTATGCCATAAAAAATATATATGCTGTTCACTTTATATGAACAAATCACTTTCATTTAACACGATTGTATACACTGTAAAAAAATTCCCTGTTAAATTACAGTAAACAACTGGCAGCTATATTTGCCAGCACATAGCTGTAATTTTACAGCATACCTACTGTAATCTGCAACAACAGTTTATTACTGTAAAGGACATTATAATTTGCACAATATAATACTGTTATTTTAGTGTTCCTGCTGTGATTTCCATTAATTGTATATTACCAGAGGTGGGACCAAGTCATTGTTTTTCAAGTCCCACGTCAAGAGAGGCGAGTCCAAGTCAAGTTGCAAGACCTGAATGTTAATGGAACTGATATAATGGAATAATGGAATCACCATTATCAGTGTTTGCTTTAGTTGGGCTCCTGATCCTCGGCTTCAGTGAAGTTGCTTATATCATTTTATCAATAATTTCAACAAATTTATAAACGAAAGTCAAGGGTCAAGAGCTCAACTCAAGGAAACACCGATCACCATGATGGTGACTTTTCGTAGATAAGGAAATTTAAGTTGGACCAACTTAATTTTTCTAAGTGTTATCAATTGAAGTAATTTTTTAAGTCGATCCAACTGATCATTTTTTACACTTTTGTCAGCTGTGAAATTTAAATTGGTCCAACTTAACATTTTTAGGTTTTACCATTTGTACTCATCTTTTTAAGTATATCCAACTGTTCAATTTTTACAGTGTAGTTTGTGTTTGAAGCATGAGTTAGTAGCTTTAAAGACGTACGTGACTTAGAGTTTTATCTTAGGTTCCACTTTGGCAGCATGTCTAGAATTCATTCACTGGTTTTTCCACAGTGTGTTCAGGTTGTTCATTGGTGCACTCAAAGTGAGCTCTCTGCAGTAGAGCTGGGCAATAGTTTTCTAGAAAAAAAAAAATCATAAGTTACTAAATACACTCGCAACCAGGCGTTTTGTTTTGTGTAATAGCACGGTAGCCTAACTTGCATGGTAACTACAGATACTGATAACATTAGCCTACTCAATGACTGAACTGCTCAACAATTATGTGGATGACGTGCATGAACTAAGGAATCTGCAACTTTTGATCATAAAACATTTATTGTGGTTTAGAAGTCATCGTTTACAAGCATCACACACATTCATGACGAGGCACGACATGCTAGCTATCAAAACTCTCTTCGGTTTCTTTGCTCTCTGCCATGGCGTTGGTTTTGAGACTTGCATATTAGATTGTTTCTTATAGTTAGCTGTTGCCTAACTCTACCCAGACTACGAGTAAAATATGTGACGTATGCCGTAAAGCAGGTCACACGCAGGCAGGGGATGTGTGTACCGACCCCCAACACCAAAGTTACAGAGTGCGGTTGTAGATGCTAGGAGGCTGCTCAGGTAGCAGCGTCAGTAGAATTCGTCCGGTTAAGAGTTGTTCTACCACTGAAGTAATTTTGGAGACATTATTTTAAGG
This sequence comes from Triplophysa rosa, assembly GCF_024868665.1. Classification (NCBI taxonomy): domain Eukaryota; kingdom Metazoa; phylum Chordata; class Actinopteri; order Cypriniformes; family Nemacheilidae; genus Triplophysa; species Triplophysa rosa. Next base: position 30,559,054 of record NC_079893.1, on the reverse strand, counting down.
TCGACAAACTACATAGTGTTGCTTTAACATTGTTGACATTAAAGTGATAGTTCACCCCAAAATTTAAATTCTGTCATCATGTACTCACCCTCTTGTCATTTCAAACCTGTATGACTTCCTTTCTTCCGAAGAACACAATAGAAGATTTTTTTGAAGAATGTTGATAACCGAACAGCAACGGCACCCATTTACTTGCATTGGTTTTTTGTTCGGTGAACAGCATTCTTCAAAAAATAGGAAGAAAGAAAGTCATGTCATGCGGGTTTGAAATGACAAGAGGGTGAAATAATGAGAAAATGTTCATTTTTGGTTGAACTATCACTTTAAAGTTGAACCATCAATAAATACCATGTTATTGCCCAGCTCGACTGCAGAGAGCTCACTTTGAGTGCCTTCAGAGTTAGTAGGGCACAGTAATATTAATTTTTAAATAGAATTCACAGTCTTCTCATGTACACCTATAAAATATTAAAGAGCCAAAGAGAGTAATAATGTGCAAAGCAAACTCATTTAGTTCATCTCTTTCTTTGCAGATCTACAGGCTGGGTCTGGATCAGGAAGCCTACAGGTAAAAGAGCCATGGTGCATCCTCATTACCTTTCCTTGCTTTCTTTCCTTGCGTTTTAGCTCCACCTACTTAAAGGGAACTCCACCGAAAAAGGTTACAACAGTTACACCTTCTTGAATCCTTCAGTGCAAGTGCACAAAGCCAATTCTACAAATCACAAACTAACATACCCGTGCACTCACATTTTTTGCTACAATTGCTGCAGTAAATACGACTTGAACCAGCGCCGACGGCGTGTGACTGTAACGTATGACTTTAAAGTACCGTAAGAGAGTTTCGAGAGCAACCGGCGAGCTCTGCCGGCACATCTTCCCAAGACCGGCTGCACCCGGCTATGATGACGACGACACAGCTTTTCATGATTTTCCAGACTCACTGATGACAACGATGACGTGCGTTTCACGTTTATTCTAACACCTTTACTTTCACTAATGCTTATTAATTCATATTTTTATAACAGTTAAAACTCCGTTCATATAATCGTAATATGTTATGTTGTGTACCTAGACTGTAAGTGGCAAATCTCGGCGATCGGTCTGCGTAGTGCCGCATGAAGTCGAACACACCTCTTAATTCGTTGGTTCAGATGTGTTTGATTAGCGTTGGGTACTGAAATTCTGAAATTCAGTGCAGGTACCCAACAATACCCTTTTTTAGTACTTTTACTCTGTGTTATAACAAAATTTATTTTAGTGAAAGTACTCAAGACACAAGATGTTAATGATGTTTCTGTTTAATTCTCCTCTGATGAGATCTTAACAAATAGAATGTATTTAAAAGAATGTCATTTCTATGAAATGAGTTCGTTTTCATGGGGTTTTCTTCATTCTCGTTGTATATTTTTGTTTGTTTTTTAAACATTTGTATTCAGTTTTATTGGCACGTATCTTGTTTGATAAATGACTCGTTCTTAAGTGTTAAGATGAACTTAATTTACTCTGATATGTAATTATTTTCCACACAGAATGTCCCATACACTCATAAAATCCCGGCAGGATTACAGGAAGGAATGATTATGACTGTGCGTGGACGGGTTTTGCCAGATGCCAACAGGTAAGACAAAGCAAGGCAAGACGTATATATTTATTGTTTTTATATCTTACACAGTTTTTGACATGAAAATTATTTGCTGAAAAGAGACGACAACAATACAATGTAAAGTTGTTTAAGAGAGGAATGTTTTAAATCATTATATATATATATACTGTTCATATATCAGTGACTGGTCAACTGTACCAGTAAGAAATGAAAAATATGCTTCACCTTTTATAGGCATTTGTTGTTTTAAAAAAGAGGAAATTGGAGCAAATTCACCAGTTTTTGAGCATCCTAAACTAAGACTTGAATTAATTCAGAGAGAAGCTGCAGTGGACAATGGTTCTTTTCAGAACCATCAGATTGTTAAAGTTATTTCACTTTCAGTTTTCTTGTTAGAGTCCTCTTCTATCTGTTTTGTCTTCTCCAGATTTCAGGTGGACCTCCAGCACTGTTCTGATATCGTTCTGCATTTTAACCCACGCTATGAGAATGGTCTTGAGTATGTAGTGCACAACACCTTCAGGAACGGTCACTGGGACTCAAATTATGAACAAGATTATGAGTGTCCCTTCCCACGAGGCCAATCCTTCGCTCTTCAGATCCTTGTCACCCATGAGTCATACAAGGTTATTGACTCTGCTTCATTTCTGTCTGTAAATACTTTCTGACTTTCTTAGTAATCATTTGACATGCAGCACAGGCTTTTTTCTTACAGAATGAAAATATTGTTTATGACTTTTTCTAGATTCGTGCCAATGGGAAACACTTGTCAGAGTACAGACACTGTATTCCATTCTCTCATGTGGACAGCATCTGTGTGGGAGGGATGGTGGAAGTAAATTTAGTTGATATTCAGTATCACGAGGTGAGAACTTACAACATGCATTTGACCATTTCACCACTATTTACATCTTTGTCACATAAATCAATCATAAAATGCATATGATGCATAGGTGCCGATCCCGTGAAACTGGCTGAGCACCCATGAAATTTCATATGATACATCAGCGTTTTCTGGTGTGTTTGATTTTTTGTGCTGCGCTGTGCATACACTGTAAAACAATAGTTAAGTCAACCTTTCACAAGCACGTTTTTAAATTAACTCAACAAAGAGACTGAAGTTCACCCAACTTAAAAAAATTACGTTCAAGTCATCAGTTGTCACAACATAGTCAAGTTTACCTAATGAACAACAGAACAAAATATTTTTTGTTGGCTGAACATGAATAGAGATTGCACAAAAAATAGTATTCCGGTCAATAATGGATAATGTCTGTAATTTGAATAACTTTAATTTGAATAACTTAACTAATAACTTTAATTCAAATGATTATTTTAAGTGTTGCTTAATTTGACCAGTTTTTTACAGAGCTAGTAATAAGACATGCAACATACAATAAATTCTATCTTTACAGTAAAGACAAATACTTTTTATTGAATCATTCAAATGTATTTTGTAAAATGTATTGGGTAACATTTTTCATTTCAAGCAGATGATCAACCGCTTGCATCGTGACATGCCTGAGTGACGTCTCTGTCTGGAAAAGGAACAACACTTGCAACTAAACCTTGCAACAACAGTTTTTTTTTATTAATATTACTATATTTAATTTGCTGTTTTATTTTTTGAATTGTTATATGGAGTAACTGTTTTATAAAAACGTTTATGTTTGCAGATTAACTGAAATCTTCTCAAGCAGTGGCGTAACTTTGTTTTGAAAAGTGGTGGGGACAAAGACGACTCAAACAATACTTTAATAAATTGTTTCTGTAAGAACTCGTTGGGAATATTCATGGACGTCACAAGCGCGAAACATGTAGGTGACTCCTCTAGAAAACAGTATAAAAAATACGCCGCTTTATCGACGGCTTCAGTGGTGTAACGTTAGTGCGAAAGACGCGTGACAAGTAATATTGACACTGCCGTGAAGCAGGTCCGAATCCGCCGATCTCACTATTCTAAATTTTCTAAAATTAGTATAAATAGCCTTTGCTTACAAAGCGGGCTACTTGCACGGTAAATAGACACTCCGTATTTTTTATTTCTTACAATAAGTGGTGGGGACAAAATTGACTTTGGCAAAAAGTGGTGGGGACATGACCCACCCATCCACCCGCAAATTACGCCTATGTTCTCAAGGCACTTTACATAAAAGCAAATGATAATACAACACACACACACAAACAATGCTTATATAAACAGATTATATATGATTCTGCCGCATCATGTCATGTTTCTCGTGGTCTAGTGGCAGGATCATGACAAAACCCCAGATATGATCATGACATGTTAATGCATCTTCATGTCATGACTTTACCCAGGTTGATTGTGATTATAAACGTATCATCTAGTGCAGTGGTTCCCAACCTTTTTTTGTCTGAGACCCCCTTTTTCCCAAAAAATATTTTTGGGCCCCCTACACATATCTAATGATATTATCGCTCTTGTAAGCTTGCAGCAAGGATGACAAAAAAGTGTTGTTTTCAAACAAACGGTATGTTTATTACTATAACCAGATATGTTTATGCACAAATAATAGCCTATATATAATATTTAAAATACAATAACCAAATCATCAGTAGACCAGGAGGCCATTTGTAATTTAAAAATGTAAGCCTATAGGAGTAGCCTATAAATTGGCCTTATTTGAAATGCAATATCAAAAATATAAGTATTCACATTGGTGTGTAAGAAAAAAAGAATGAATATAGGCTATTACAAAATGACTGCTGTCTGGCACCTCAGTACTTGCATGTTATTTGTGGGGCTTTATCAATCAGTGTGAGGATTGCTGCTGTAGTGAGTAATAATTCGGTCAATGCTCATTTGATCTCATGAAATTATCCAAAGTTTCAAAAATATTGTTTGCCGTCGTCGTGGTACGGAGCTCTTTACAAAACAAAACAAATAACGAACGTATGCCTGGAGTTGTGTCATTTTTGACACGTCGGTAGACCCCTCACATCTTCTGACATTGTTGCGATTCGACGTTTGACCATATTATTTGATAATGGTATCTTAGCCAATTGTTTTGATTTATCCTCTCCAAATAATTCCTTGACAATCTCTGTTGCGCATGGCAAAATCAAAGTTTCTGCAATTGTATGCCCATTCTTTGCTTTGGTGATTTTTTCAGCAACTGTATACGATATTTTTTGAAGTTTCTAGCTGTGACTTCCCTCATCTCATTTTGGGAGTGTGTCAATTCTTTTGCCTTGCGCTCAAAAAATGTCCTGGGCTTGTCGCGGTATTGAGGATGAGTTGTCTGTAAATGTCTCATTAGTTTGGACGGCCTCATGCATTCGTTAGCAAGGACTTTGGCGCAGATAATGCACTGTAGCAAGGACTCTTTGCTACGAGAAAATGAAATAAAACCGTAGTTCAGGTAACTATTTTGGTATTTCCGGCATTTTGTATTTCCAGTATTGCTAGCACTGCTAAAACTGCGACACGAATTGGTGGGAGCTTCCTCACCTGGGTCCAGTATGCCTGGGTCATTACTATCAGCTGCTGTAGGTGAAGCAGTGGGACTCGGTCATTTTTGTGGAGGAAGAATTACAAATTTGTCCATTTTTTGGTCAGCCAGGGGATCATGGATAAAATTAGCTAAAGTAATATGATCAACACTCCACTCCGCTCAACACTTTTCAAAATATGACACAACCCCCCACAGAGCTCGCTGAGGCCCCCTTGTGGGCCGGGACCCCCCTGTTGGGAACCGATGATCTAGTGCAAAGATCAGGAACTAGCCTGTTTTTGCATTGAATGAAGCTACAGTAGTGGCATGTTAAAGGAAAAACAGCATAAAATCACTCAAAATATCAAGTTATCAAGATCACCTTGTTGGTAATTTAGTACATTCATGCATAGTCACATACTCCACTGTTTATGTGATTGCCCCACTCTCAATAAAATGGTGAAAATGTGTAATTGGAGGACCATCACTAATCCAGCAGTGTGACAGATGCTATATCAAAAGTTGTAAAAGTGTGATAAAATTCTACATGTTAATTCATATTAAATATTACAAAAGTACTTAGAAGAACTTCAACAGTCATTAGTACATGATTATTCATGTACCGTTATTGTAAAGTGTCACCATAATAACTTACTACACGGTGCAGCTGATAAGTTGCTTCCGTATCAGCAGCCAATGAGCTTGCTGGCCTACGTTTAAATCTTGGCTAGTGATTGTTTTAGCAGTGCAGCGCCTTTCAGAAACCCTCCTCCTTCCCCAGCTCCACATGTGTAGATCTGCTACAAGGTGATCACGTAAGCTATGGGGGTTTATTCTTATATGTTATATGTGCAGCAGCAGCATTCCTTACATGCACACAGCAGCATGTTGTGGGTGTATTGGCAGTAGCAAGTCAACGTTCTTGTTCCGCCACATCAGATCTATTCCGCCAAGACCAAATCCATTTATGTCATGTACACCATGCTAAACCCTCCGAGAGTTGTCATGACAGAAATATATATATATATATAAAATGACAAAAAATATAAAAACTAGGATGAATTGTAACCATTCGCAAATTGATTTAACATTAATAGACTATAACAAAGCATCAGACACAGCATGTTCTATTGTCAATAGTTAAAATGAAGTTAAATGAAATGCAACTATATTTAAGTCTAAGTTTAATAAGTTCAAATAACATGTAAAGTCAAATTAGTTAAAAACAATTAAAAAGGCAGCTTTTGAACAACAGTATAAGCAAGTTTTTACAGTGCGTGGGCGAGAGAAAGGAAAGAGAGAGAGCGTGTGAAATAGATGCTTGCAAGAAAAGTTCAGTCATGTAAAATACCAAGTCAGAGTGAGAGAATCAGCACAATTTACTTCGCTAATAAAGACCACAAGATCATTAAAAAGAACTGAAACACATTCCCTTGACAACTACATGACTACTTGACAACTTTTTTCTCCCAAATTTGTTGATCAAGATCATTGATCATTATTTTGGCAGCATGACGCATCACATTCTGATAAATATAAACATGTATATAATACAACTTTTTATTATTTTTCTGATGAAGCATGACCTGCAGTATCTTCTTGTTCATCTTTGAACTTGTTTTAGCACATTTGATTTGACCTGAACTCACAGAGGTCAGTTCTCTATGAAAAGAGGAAATAAACAATGATTCCACGAATAGAGAACAGCAGGATTTACATCATACTGGAAGAGACCTGGTTTACGGGAAACTCTTTTAACTGTGTGCCTAAATTCACTTCAAGATTCAAGTTGATTAACGTTGCAAAAACAATTCAACATTTTTTTTTCCATTTAAGAAATGTGAAAAAGGTGTGAAAATAATAACTATTTTAACTTCAATTCTTTTTTTATTACTAATTTAAACAAATTATTTTTATGCATTATATCAATATTTTTTATTTTAATAAAAAAATTTACATTTCAATTTCAGGGTGAAACCTCTCTCTGTACCCCAATTAAAAACATTCTAAATGTAAAATGTATTAAATGAAATGAATTGATTTACACAATAAAGACCCTCCTCCCACACACACACATTAAAGGAAACACCCAAAGGTTTCATTGGTTAGAAATAAAGTGTCTGTACTGTAAGACGTGCACTTCACATTCAGATAAATATGTGGAAGATGCTTAATATTCGCCTTTAACACTGTAGCTTTCTGTACAACCATCATATTAGAAAATTACAATTAGAGAACCTAAAAGATTTGAAATGAGTAACACATGTAACTTATTCAACTATTTATTTATAGTATACATTGTTAATTTAGGATATAGAAATAATTTAATGTAAGTTAAAAAAATATGTTTTTCTCTACAGTACATTATTCCAGATTCTTTGACTCACAGACTTCATTATACAGTAAGTATTTCATATTATTCTTAAAGGGGTCATATGGCGGAACTACGTGTTTTTCTGTGTTTTTGGTGTGTTATAAATTGCCCAGATTCAAATGCAGATTGTGGGTAAAACTGGAACAGGAAAGAGTGCCACAGGAAACACTTTACTGGGACAGGAAGTGTTTAAGACAGACGTCTCACCTGAGGAAGTCACAACTGAGTGCAGCAGACGTTCTGCCACACGAGAAGGACAGAATATCTGCGTCATCGACACGCCGGGATTCTGCAGCACTTCAACAACTGACAATGAAGAAACACTGAAGACACATTTGGAGAGATGTGTTAAACTGAGTGTTCCTGGTCCTCATGTTCTTCTGCTGATGCTCAATCTGGGCATGAGATTCACTGCGGAGGAGGAGACCGCCGTAAAACAGATCCAGGAGAACTTTGGTGAAGATGCTGTAAGATACACCATCGTTCTGTTCACTCACGCTGAACAGCTGAGAGGTAAAACATTAAAAGAATACGTAGAAGAAAGCAGACATCTGAAGACTCTTACAGACAGATGTGGAGGCAGATATCACGCATTCAACAAAGAAAACATGGCCAACAACACTCAGGTCAGAGATCTTCTGAAGATGATAGAGAGAATGATAAGAGCTAATGGAGAAGAGCATTACACGAATGACATGTTTAAAGAAGCTCAGAGGAAGATCAAAAGATTAGAGATGTTGAGAAGAGCAGGAGATGTGGCTTTAGGAGTTGGATCAGCTTTAGGAACAGGAGCGGCTGTAGCAGGAGGTGATGGGCGTGACGGAGGCTGTGGCTTTACCTGCAGTCGCTTTAGCAGCCGGATGCGCAGCCGGGGTAGGGATGGGCGTCAAACTCATTGTGAACAAGGTCAAAGAAAACAAAGATAAGGATAAAAAAAGAAATCTCCTTTAAACACATTCATGTTACCCAAAGTATTACCCAAATAAATTGTATTTTTATATAAAGCACTGTAACGGGCAGTATATTACATAATGTAATATATATATATTATAATATATTACAGTATGTTGACGTTGGTTCCAATATGAAAATGTAATATTTGATATATTGTACTCTATTTTCCAGTATTTTCACAAATATATATTTTTTCATGAAGACAGACATGCAGGTTTTTTTAGCTTGTTGTTTGATAGCACTTATATGTTTATATATTTGTGTTCAACATATTTTTTTCTCCTTAATATGGCATCATGTTTACTTTGATTATGATGATTATAACTTCATGTTGATGTGTAAAATCAATTGATCGACTGTAACTGAACAAAATGATTAAAGTGATTTAATTGTCAGAAACTTGAACATTTTCATCCCTGTTGGCTCTTGTGGTTAGATTAAACATCAATGATCCCGACACAAACATCTCCCCCAGAACAAAAACCTGTTCACCAACATGTTTTGACCTTATATTTAGTTATATTCAGAATCATATAATAAATTATATTATTGATAATTGTACAATGATTTAGTTTATCTCATAAAAAAATACAAAAAGCCTGCAAAGATATTGTAAGAGTTACATACGTGTCAAGATTAGATTTATTTGCTCAAGTCAATGTTTGAGAACTGATGTTGATTAAGTAACTGTTTCATGCTGTATTTGGGTAATAGATTATATTGTGTTTCTGAAAAGGCTTTTATTTTGAATGAAACAAAAAGAAGTCCTGATGATTTTATGCATCCATTTTATCCCCTCATACAAAACTATTATATTATTTTACATTTTCACTAATAATATCACTAATAATTCTAGAGGCCTGCTTTAGCACCGACGAAAGGTTTCATTTCCTTTAAATGTAAAGAAGAGCAATCAATGCACAAAGATCAGGAAGTACATACTGCTGAAAGACAGAAAGTACTGTGGCATACTACCACAACATCATTAAAATGTGTCAAAAAATCACTGACCCCCTTTTTCTTGAAATGTTTATATAGTCATGTGAGTGATAAACTTCATTCCCTTAAAATAAATGAATACTTACGATTAAGTCTTATATTTTTAAAAACTGCTGCAGCAGCAATATCTAAACAAGCCAAAAATCTTGATAGACGGAATAAATTAATAAATTAAATCAATTCATTCCTCATTTTTTGAAGTGTTGTAATGGGGTGTGCTTTGAAAGGTGAAATGAATTATTGTGTCTGTTTCTTCTAACTCTCCTCTTCTCCTCGCTCATCCATTCTGTTTCCTCCTCCCCCTCTCCTGTTTCTTCGCTTTGAAACGTTCACGCAGAACCCCAAACCTGCTCCTGCAAGAAAGCCCAAAGAAGATCCGCTCGCATCCATCAGCGCAGCCATGACGATCCCAACCATGAACATCTCCACTGGTACTCCCATATCAGACAGAAAGCTCCAGGCGTCCGTCAGTGCGATGAGAGCAGAGATGCGTTCGACTGCACCGTCCACGTGTTCTCTTATCTTCTGACCTATAAGAACGGCTACAACACTTGATATAACGGCCGATGCAGTCGCTCCAGCTGTTACGGCCACGACTCCTGCGGCTTCACCCTCCACGTCCATCACCCACACAGCTGCGTCAGCGCTCACATGTCCAACAGCTGCCAATAATACAAGAGCAAAGCTGACTCCAGTGAACCCCACAGACTGAACACCAGTCCATACTAATGACAAACCAGTTTCTCCTAAAGCTCCGAAAGCAACGGCACAGCTGAACACCAGTAAGAGAACTGGAATCCCGACGGCACTTAAAGCCCCGGCCGTCTCCACGACACACGCCAGAAGGGCTGAAAATCCATTTGCAACACTTGATAATTCTTCTTCCAGGGCCTAAAGAAACAGTTCAATAGCAATTTAATATCGTCCACAACATGCTTTCTGTCAAACTTGTGTTTGAGTCATGTGCATGCCATCTACCATTTATTAAGGGAGGTGTCCTGATATACCTAAAACAAACAGACAAACACAATGCAACTACAAACATAGCACGTGGAAGCTTACATGTTCATATTTACTCATGTTTATAAGAACTTCTTCTGCCAATGAATAGTCATGTACATAATTCTTCAATACTGCCACCTGTTGCTTCGTAGCGAGATAAAAAGTTTAGTATGCGTGTCTATTGGTCATATGTGATGTTCTATAGTGGACATATATTTGTGGAATGTGTAGGCGCTCGCGTATGTGCATGGCCATGGCTCGTGTGTGTGTGTGTGGGCGCTTGCATAAGTGCATGGCCGTAGCTGTGTGTGTGTTTGTGGTCATTATTATGTGATGATATTCTCAGTGGGTCAGATGCTAATCGACTCCCACATGTGAAAACAAAGAGAGTGTTTCTGCAAACACAGACGACACTTCAGTCACATCATCTCAGACACACACACAGATGCTGGCCGACCACTGTAAGTACTGCTTTACATCATCTACTAGAATCATGGGACCCTTTCTTGTGTTTTCAGCTGTTTGATTTGTATATGTGTTGCTGCCTGTAACTTTTTGTTTTATTTATAAAATTAGTACATAAAAAATGTATTACATTAATCCCTTTGGAAAAGACAAAGTTTTACTACACTGTAAATCCGGGGAAAGTTGGCAATACTCAAAAAAAATGTAGGCAACTCGTCTTTAAGTTTACTGAAAAACACATCAAATAATCATATTTTTAAATTTCCTTATGCAGTCGAACGCAAAGCATGCTGGGAATGGAAATCCTTCTCGACCAATTGTGTTGAATTGTCGTCTTTAAATTAAGTAAATAATCATTATACTTTACTCAAAGTAGCACTTATTTATAAAATTACGTTTATATTACTTAATCTGTGTGATTATTTTGAGCATTTGTGTTTACATTGTAATGATATAATAAAATGAAACTAGAGACATAATGTAATGATATACTGTAATGTCTGTAATAGTAATAATTTTAAAGAAATTAATCATGCAAAGATTATATTCTGTAAGAATAACTGAAGAGTTTGGTTCCAAAATGAGATAACTCTTTAAACTTTTTTAAAAAATCATGTTTTTTTATTGTGCATTCCAATTAATATCAATCAAACTGCAGTTGGTTTGTTTTGATTTAAACCATAATAACTAAACAAATACAGCTAACTAACACAATAAAACACAATAAAAACATGATATCATAATAAAAAACATGATATTTGAAAAACTTTAAAACCGGAGTTATCTCATTTTGGAACCAAACTCTTCAACTGTAATACAAGTGATTTTTATTGCTAATAAAATAATGGTTGTCTATCTTGGTACATTTTCATAGTACCGTTTTGTAATACTTTTTGGTGGCAAACCAGTTTTTAATACAGTGAGTTTTATCTGTTTGTATATCGCTATATAGTTTGTATTGTATGTTTTTATAATTCACCAAAAAATGTCATTGTTTGTTCACACTCATGTGATTCAAAACCTGTGACTCTTTCTTCTGTGGAACACAAAAGAAGATATTTTGGGCAATGTCACAGTGGTTTTGTGTTCATACAAGGGAAGTCAATGGGGGCCAATGATGTTTGATACCAACATTCTTCAAAATATCTTCTTTTGTGTTCTGCAGAAGTAAGTCAGTCCTACAAGTTTGAAGTGACATGAAGGGGAATACATTTTTGGGTGAACTACCCCTAAATAAATAAATAGTTTACTTATGCATTCAGTTTTATAACTGTGCAATAATCTCCCTTTATATTGTTTTAATTAAAAGGAGGAACCATACATTTCCAACGTGTCTCCGGACCTGAAAATTTACAAAGAAAAGAAACGCCCTTAAGAAATAAAGGAGCAGCATCACATACAGTATCAACTCTAGCGGTCATGGCAAACACTGGTCTTCAAGTGCTGGGTCTGGTCCTGGTCATCGCGGGCTGGGTGTTTGAGATTGTGGTTATTGCCGGCCCCTGGTGGCGCGTGTCTGCGTTCGTGGGGGATGAGCTGGTGGTCTCGCAGGTGTTGTGGGAGGGGCTTTGGATGACCTGTTTATCACAGTTGGGGCGTCTGCAGTGTAAAGCCTACGATTCCGGCCTCGCCCTCTCAAGCTCCGCCCAGATGTGCCGCACCCTCTGCGTGTTGTCCCTCCTCCTCTGCCTGCTGGCCCTCCCGCTCATCGTGACCGGCCTGAAGTGTACGCGCTGCCTTGGCGACGCTCAAGAGCCAAAGGCTCGGCTGGTGAGGACCGGGGCGATAATGTTCCTCCTGGCGGCCTTTTTCTTTCTTATTCCCATCTCTTGGACCGCATACGTGGTGATACGAGATTTCTACGACCCGAACATCGCCGCTCCGCTCAAACGTGAACTGGGACCCGCCCTCTATCTGGGATGGACTGTGACCGTGCTGATGCTGGTGGGAGGGGCTGTGATGTATTTGGGCTCCATCTCCCCAGGAACTGCACCCATGCCTGTTTTTGGAAAAGGGGGGAAAGGGAATCCCCCGTCCACAGGTGCAGAGAGTAAACCAGAGAAGGTTTTTGTATAAGGGAGCGTCGGGAAATAACGGATATCAAATACATTTTGACAGCATTCTTTGAAATCTGTTTTTCCAAGACTGCACATAAATACCTTTCTAAAATAATTTATATTTTCCAAATGTTCATGATGTCAAAGGTTGTGCGTCTATCTTTTGGTTATATAACTAACAGTATTACACTATTTAACATATATGTTTGTTGGTAAATCACACTTCGGTTAAGCTTTGGCACGACATCCGGATGGCATGACATAACCAACATAATGTCAATTGTTTTCTCCATAAAAATATCAGCCCCCCAAAAAAATCACTTTGGAAAAATTACTTATAGAGGTGCAGCAAGTTATTGCATTTTGAGGAAAATGTGTAAAAAGGACTTTTTTATGTAATGACATGCATCAGTTGTACACAATGTGACCATGAACATGTACTAGGAAAGTAAATGGGGTATTTTTATTTATTCATTTTAAGATCTATCATTCGTTCAGTCTGATTGTAGTGTAATACAATCTGTTTTATATCCTTTGTTCAGTGCTAAATGTAATCAACAATGTCAATTTCTACTATCGTAAAATATTTATTTATGTTTGTGTATTATTTGTCTAATAAAGCTAATGAAATAATGCATTGTGACATAGTGGAATATGTTTACGCATGTCGACTGTACGTGAATGTGTGGTGCGTTGGCACACAACACAATAGCAGAATACAGGACAGGCACAATGAACACAATGTGACACAATGTGTCCACTGTGTTCCAGAAGCCCATTATGTCATAATGGAGGAGGAAGTGTAGAGAATGTGTTTCAAGACCTCCTTTAGAACCACGGTTGCCATGACTACATGAGGAGGAGGAATTCAAACTGTTGCACAACTGTACTGTACACAAGATGTCCACAAGATGGCAGAGTCGGACAGACTCAAGCGTGCACATTCCACGTCTGAACTTACAACAAAACAACAATAGAAAAACAACCATTTTATGCATTTATGCACACATTCAGTTTGTCTCTCCTACTGTGATTTTACACCCTAGTGATGCATGAAGCTTTACTGTCAATGCATTGCCTGTATTTAGTTTCAGATTTTGACTGTGTAATGTGGTCAATACTAAGACAAACATTGTGCATTTATTACATTAAAATACAACAAAACTGATCTCACTGGAAGACTGACAATCGTGATCTGTTAAATATTAAGAGTATAATTACTGACTCTTTGGACTTTTGTCTTCAAAGATTCAGATATTAAGACGTAGTAACTTCAAATGACCTTGTTAAATTCCCACACAACAAAACACGCTGTAACCAATACATAGAAATACTGAATGTCGGGAATTTATTTACACCCCTAAAAATAGCTAATTGTGTCCTAATTCTGACACTGTGTAGGGAGAGAGAGAGATAGAGAGAGATCAACCAAACTCGGATACAAATCCACAAGAGAAAATATAACAAAATATGGGTCATGACATGTCTGAGATGACTGCCTTTTTTCATAAGCCAATTATTTCAGAGCCCACTAAATACTTTTACACAAGACGAGTGTGTTTCTGTTGTATCCGCCCTCAACGTTGCGTTATAATGCTGATGCGTCTTAAAGTGACAGCGCACTAATTCACCCCACTGTCGTCGTTCTCCCACAGCGTACTGTCTCTTTAAGAGGTTAGAGTTCATCGGAATGATGCTATTGCTGAAACCCCGAGGTGTGTGGTGATGATTTCTCGGTGTGTGTGTGATTATTATAATGGGTGTGTGTCGGTAGGAGGTGGATCAGGTGCACCGGAAGGCCGTTCCCGATAGCGCTCGAGCAATTGGCTACTCGTGAACTTTGCAGCGCGTGTCTGTCCTTGGCTTGCACTCACGCGCGCCACGCACTCGGAATGTCTCGTGCACATCGGAATTACCGCCGGCACGCCGAAGATTAAACTCGGTTCTCTTCGTACTCGCTGCCAGACGGTTTGGTCGGAACGCCGGGACGCGTCGCGTGCTTCCAGACGGACAGACGTTCAACCCAACCGGAGAGATGACGGAGAAACGGATGTCGCGCTGGTATTTCGGCGGACTCGCGTCGTGCGGAGCCGCGTGTTGCACGCACCCGCTGGACCTGGTCAAGGTGAGATGACCGAGGAGAGGAGGTTGCGTGAGCCGCGTTTGTGCGGGTCCAGCTGATGTCACGCACGCGCTCTTAAAACCGCACGCTCACGTGATATGACAGCGAACTTGTGAGGGTTTATTTCGCTGTAGTTTTAAAATGGCAATATCCTTCAGAAGTCAACAAATGAATGAAACTAATATTTGTGAGTACATATTACATATCTGGGTCACTAAAAATCACTAATAAAAGTTATCTTGCCGTTATTATAATTAGTGGTGATTTTTTAATGTCAGCATAATGCTCATATATAAATGTACACAAAGTTGCTTAATAAATAAGTAACCTATTTAAAAATATATTTACCCCAAAAATATAAATGTAATATCATTTAATATAAAACTGAAAACTTGCCATATTCATTCAAAGTTATTTGTAAATTTTTAAAGTGACAGTGCAGAATTACTCCTGTACCTCTGGCTCAGTTATTGACCGATTCTGTTCATATTAAAGTGACCAGACGTCTTTAATTCATCAACTTGGTCTATATATTAATTATCCTGGTCTATGTATTTGTCTATCAACAACATTTCTGTTTTCAGTTTTTTTTGTGTGAATTTTGAGTTTAGATTTGGGTATAATATGTGTTTTACATCTCTTCCCTTTTCCCAGTTAAGTTCACTTCTTTATATTTTTTATATTTTATAGTTTACATCTTGCCACTGCACTCTATATCCACATCAGCTTTAGTCATATTGATCAACCGTTTTACAACTGATGAGGGATCAGTTTGACAGCTTTTTGCTGCCCTACATAACCGTGCCAGATGAATGGCTGTGTAGTTGTATTATAACAGGAGAGAGAGAGGTCACTTCTGCAGTCTCAGCAGAAAAATGCAGGCCGGGTTTCATTGAAGGCCTTTGTTCTCTTGCAGTTACTGTATTACAGACAAGAAGCCGTACAATATACGGCCTTTGATCACATATGACACAGGGGTGCGCCAGAACTTTAGCCGTCATACTCGAAATGAATGCTTTCTAAATGTTGCATGCTGTGTTAAAGACTGTGGATTTTTTAAGGTCCACCTGTCTGTGCTGAGCAACGCTTTCTATGAGAAAGATATTTACAGCGTGTCTGTGTTTGTGTGTTTCAAGGAGCAATGAAATGACATGCTTGACATACTTCCTCACGGGTTACACATGTGTCCAAAGAGCACATGCTTGCCATTTGGTTGGGCTGTTTTTTTGTGTGTGTGTGTGTGTGTGTGTGTGTGTGTGTGTGTGTGTGTGTGTGTGTGTGTGTGTGTGTGTGTGTGTGTGTGTGTGTGTTTATGAACAAACTGTGTTTGTGTACACATCTATTTGAGACCAGTTTTAGTGGACTTTGGTTATGTTGTCAGGGCGTCCGCGGGGTCTTAAAATATATTAAAAGTTGATAAATAAAAAGTCTTAAACGCCATGTTATCATCTTTCCATGTTTGTCCAAAGAGGTCATGTGCTAAAGTTTTCCTGAATTGAATCATTGCGTAGGCAAATAGTGGGAGGTCCATTTACACCCAGTTGTTAAACAACATTGTTGACTAATGGAGAAATACAAGTTTTTGTATTGTGTAACCCAGTAGTTCTCAAACTGGGGGCCCAGGGGGGGCCCCGAGATGGATCCAGGGGGCCACAGATTTTGTGGCATTTTATGAAATATAGAAATTGATGATAGATTTTATGCAATCAAACATCAGAAAAATAAGACCACCAGACAAAAGAATTGATGTTTCAGCATTGTATAACCGAATATGTTTTTGTTTAAATAAAAATGTAAAATTTAAGATTAGGGGGCCGCAAAGCGATGCACTCTACACAAAGGGGGCCTTACAACGAAAAAGTTTGAGAACCACTGGTGTAACCGATTAAAACTTGGTGTGTGGCGAAAAGTGCATGGCGATGAGGTCTTACAATGTATGGAAAGTGTCAAATTTAGCTCCGTGATTCCTGTATATACCCTGGTTGTGAACTTCTATCAATGTTTCACAATGGACAGGAGTGAGAGAACGGGACCAGAGAGAGATTTCTGAGAGCAAATGTGTTTGTTGCAGCTCACAGTATGGTTTTCTTTTATCTCAAGTAGTCTGAGAGCTCTCGGGTTTATCTGTGAAGGTAAAAACATTATCTTTGTTGTTGTTGTGTTCATACCAAACCAAAAGATAATACACAGTTCACAAACACGCACACACACGCATCGACTCTTGGCCAGAACAGTTGTGTGTTGGGAAGTGTAACTTGTGTTTGGTGTGAAAGATCATGTAGATATGGGAAAAGTGTTTGCTTAATACCGCTCATGAGAGCAAAGTACCACAGTATTACCATGCTTCAGTGACATTATATTTTGTGAATTACTGTAAATAAATCTGATCTGATGTGTATTACAGAATGTGCATTGTTTTTAGGGATTAGTGTTGGCGGTCCTCTATTCATCGTTTGTGTTGCTGCAGGTCCACCTGATGCGTGAATGAACATGTAGTGTCACATTCCCTTTTGAGATTTTGTAGTTAAGCCCTGTTATTTAACACTAACATAACATGAACTTCCTCTGTGTCTACTGCTTTACCCGAGCGATAAAAGCGGCCTGACCTGCTTTATACTGCCAAACCAAACACAAGGGTGTGTGTGTAGTTTTGTTTTCTGTGTGTCTCATTGTCTTTCTCTCTATTAAAAAAGAAGGTGTGTATTCTTCAGAACGATTATATTAGAGAAGATCTTTTTCAATTGGATCAACTTTTTGGATCAAGATTTATCTGCTGTGCCATGAAGGTGATGATGTAACCGATGATGTCGTCGAACAGGTGCACCTGCAGACGCAGCAGGAGGTGAAGATGAGGATGGTCGGCATGGCGATGCACGTGGTGAAGAACGACGGCGTGCTGGCGCTCTACAACGGCCTCAGTGCTTCCCTCTGCAGACAGGTGAGAGACACAGCTGAGAACAAAAAGAAAAACATTGAGAGAAAACGCTAGCATTTTAATGTTTGTTTCTATTCTAACGTGATATTTATATGTTTGTGTGCAAGTAATACAAAACTAACTCTTGTGCAACTGGACCAACAACATTGTGTTCACACGTTTAACCTTTGGCTTAAATTGAACACAGTTTTTCCACGTGTAGGAAGGACACGCTGATAAGATACCAGCACGTCTGCTTTACATGCGGCGGTTAAAGAGAGGGAACATTGCCAGAGATATTCTGTACTGATGCTACGTGACGAACAGAGAACAGTTCAAGTTGATACAAAGATCACAACACAACTGACATGTTTTAGAAGCCTATTAAAAATGTATTGATATTATTAACAGCGTAAATGTAAACAAGAGCAACGATGTTTATGATTTTCCAGTAATGTCATTTTTGGCATTGCCGATACAAATAATATAAATGTAATTACGCCAGAAAGTTTGAAGTAGTTTGCTTTTGTCAAGAACAATGAAATTGCAGGTTAACAGGTTTTATGTTTGTGCCTACAGTATGTATAATGTATTGTGAGATCGCATGGAGGAAAATATCTGTAGGTGTAGTTTATCATGACACAATGGAGTAAAAGTCCTTGTTGCTGTGTTTATGATGTGTGGGTTTTCACTCTGATCTGAGACTTTTCTGTGTCATGAACAAACACAAAGTTATTATCTCTAAACTTTCACTCAGTGTTATCTTTAAACCTTTACATTGAGGGGATTTGGGCTGGCTGTAATTGACAGTTATTCATTAAGAGTTCACTAAACACGAATTGTCTTAGAAATAAAGGAGAATTGTGCCATTTTGCCTTGAGAGCCGACGGTTTCACAGACAAGGATTAAGGCCAATCCCAGACTACAATGAAGCCGTCTAAACTGAAAATATCTTGCTATGACATATCTTAGAATAAGTCGGCGCCATTGTTTAGTCTCACCAGTAATGTTATAAAACGGTTTTTTTTATAAAAGTGACTTAACTATCCTAACACAAAAGAAGATATTTTGAAGAATGTGCGTAACCGAAAACCGCTGGTACCCATTGACTTCTATTGTATGAACAGGAAACCAGCGCGAGATAATAATATCAATATCAAAATATCTTCTTTCGTGTTCTGCAGAAGAAAGTCACACAGGTTTGAAATGGCAAGAGGGCGAGTAAATGATGAAAGAATTTTTTTTTTTGGGTGAACTATCACTTTAACTGAGGCATAGTCCTGGCTTAAGATAAGCCTTGTCTGTGAAACCGGGCTTTTAACAAGAAGCAATAGTTTCGAGATGATATTTTTAATAATGATAAGCAAAGTTAACGGTTTGTGAAGTTGCACATGATATCAGATGATCTCTCTCTCTCTCTCTCTCTCTCTCTCTCTCTAGATGTCGTATTCTCTGACCAGGTTTGCCATCTACGAGACAGTCAGAGACATGATGGGCAGCGGCGGTCAGGGTCCGATGCCTTTCTATCAGAAGGTTTTGCTGGGGGCGTTTGGAGGTAAAGACACGCTAACTGTGTAAAGTTGAGCGATTCTCAATCTGTTGACACTTCTGTGTTTGCTAGTCATGCCTTCAATCCCACAATCCCCTGCACAAGCGTCTCTGCTCCCATAGTCAATAAATCAACACGCAGTGTCACAAATGCTCACATGTTTCTGTCTGTCTCCAGGATTCACGGGGGGTTTCATCGGGACCCCAGCTGACATGGTAAACGTCCGGTACGTGTTGGTACCACACACATGTGGGTTGTGTACTGATGTTTGTTTGTGTAGCTGATGTGTGTGTTGTTCATCTCGGCAGGATGCAGAATGATGTGAAACTCCCTTCCGAGCTGAGGAGAAAGTGAGTGTTGTTCAAACATCGCATTTAAAGTCGCCGTCCGTATGTGATGCAGTGATTGATGATGTGTGTGTGTCTCTGACAGCTATAAACACGCACTGGACGGACTCTTCAGGGTCTGGCGCGAGGGTAAGAACATTCTGGCATTTTGTCCTTGTCGGTCTATTTATGTTTATCAAGGACAATAAGATTTGTGACGACACGTAACTCTCTCAGAGGGCACCAGGAGGTTGTTCTCAGGAGCCACGATGGCCTCCAGCAGAGGAGCTCTGGTCACGGTTGGACAGGTGAGGAAGCAGTGCATTCTGGGTAATGACTGGTCAGGTTACTGATGCTGTAGATGCTCAGTCTGTCTGTGTCTCCGTCAGCTGGCGTGTTATGACCAGGCGAAGCAGCTGGTGTTGGGCACGGGACTCATGGGAGATAATATATTGACTCACTTCCTCTCAAGCTTCATCGCTGTGAGTAACAAGGCCTCTGATTGGTCGGTTTTGAAGATGTCTTTAAGTGATGGACAGTAATAATGTTAAGACTTCTTTGACTTGGTTTGATTGTAATGACATGAGCGATTGTTTTATGTGCAGGGAGGTTGTGCGACGTTTCTCTGCCAGCCGCTGGATGTGATAAAGACCAGATTAATGAACTCTAAAGGAGAATATAGAGTGGGTTTCTGTGATTTCTTCTTTAGTACTCTTCTAAGTTTATTTGAGTTAGTGACAGGATCCACTTTCTATTGACACCGATGTTGATGTCAACCCAATCTCATATCTAGAGATAAATTGAACATACAATCACATACAGTAATCCAAAAAATGTCATAAGATAATCGGGCAATTGTTTAATAATTGTCTGTTTTTAATCATTTATTAATTTTTTTGTACAGGGTGTGGCGCACTGCCTGACCGAAACTGCCAGACTCGGACCACTGGCCTTTTACAAGGTATAACGCACTAAACGTTTTTTCTCCGTGTGAATCTATTTGAAAAGCTATGTTCTGTTTCTCATCGTCCAATCATATTACAGGGTTTAGTCCCGGCCGGAATCCGCTTGATTCCTCACACAATCCTGACGTTTGTGTTCCTGGAGCAGCTGAAGAAATACTTCGGGATCATAGTGATCAGCTAGACGCGTCTGCTGAACTTTGACCTCTTGACCTTTTCCTGTTGACCTCTTAAAGCAGCTGCTCCTGGGCTTTTCTCTCTCACGTTACACATTATGACGTCATTGGTGTGATGACATCACTTCTGCTCGCGGATGACACACATTTTGGGATGGAGATGAGCTGGTGTGTCGGTTAGCACAGCGGCTCTCCATCCTCCAGCTGTGATTGAGGAGGAACGCAGGAGATGAGAGGCGGTGATGCTGGGACCGGACACATTCAACTGGATCTTCTGGCAATAGTTTGCCTTAAACTCATCTGTTCAGAATGAGATTTAGATTGTAGATGTTATCTATCAGTATAGATTTTTTAAAGATTATGTAGGAATAATTACACATTAAGATTGATTATTTTTAATGCTGTACCTTAAATCCTTCTGTTATAATGCGATGTTTAAAGTGTTGAGGGGACATTCTGGGTTTATTTCATCGCCGTCGTGTTATTTCAAACTCGTATGACTTGCTGTGGAACACAAAAGAATGTGTAGGGAACAGGGAGGGAATTGAATTCCTTGAAATAGTTTTACATTCCCTCGCAATAAACATTAGTAAACTGGTTTGACCGTGAGAAAATAATAAACTGTTCATTTTTTGTTATCCTTACTGATGATTTTAATAAGTACCAGAAAATATGTCAATTGCTTTACAGTTTTACAAGTACAATAATGATAAATGTATTTTAAAATATATCTGTATCTGACATTATATACTATTTATAATATTATATATATATATATATATATGATTGACAGGTGTTTGGTAAACGGTTACAGTGAACCTTTAAGTGGACAGAATTAATCTGAGTTTTACTTCTACAACCAAAAATGTGCAGTTTGAGAGAAAAAAGAAAATGTGAATTTTGTGAGATGACCCTGATGTTCTCCAGCACACGGAGCTCGTGCAGTGTAAAAGATTATTCAAACTTCTGTACTTTGTGCTATGTTTTCATTTTGCCCTCATATTCCAGTGCAGTTTTCTGTGTTTGT
This sequence comes from Triplophysa rosa, assembly GCF_024868665.1. Taxonomy (NCBI): domain Eukaryota; kingdom Metazoa; phylum Chordata; class Actinopteri; order Cypriniformes; family Nemacheilidae; genus Triplophysa; species Triplophysa rosa. Next base: position 30,537,063 of record NC_079893.1, on the reverse strand, counting down.
AATATTTCTGCTGAATAACTGTTGTTGTTAATATACCAGGTGATGGGGCATTTTATGAATTAATTTGCACTAATGTAGTAATAATTTGCGGCCTGATCATGAATAACTGGACTTATTGGAGTGTTTTGCTTGAATGAAGCATGTATTAACAAACTTCTTGTTGATTTTACTTAATTGGTACCTTAGAATAAGTTGGGAAATTACCATATTGGTACATTTATTTTAGACACAACTAAAATAGATGCTGCTTAATACACATCACACTGTACACGGTATGAAAGTTAAAAAAGCAGAGGGCGCTGGCACATACAGGGATGTGTTTGCAGGGGGGTTATGTTCAAACAGTCTTAGCCTGCATGGAAATATGCGAACAGAAGCTAAATTTGTATAACAAGAACATGTATGGAAATAAATGTAGCCTACTAATACCACAAAATGGTTGAAGGTTGAGGCAATTTGTATATGTTTTGCATTACGTATCTCTCATACACACGTACAGATGTTCTCTTGTAATGGCAGACATGTTTCATATTATTAACTAATTTTCACATTGCCAGAAAAATGTAATATGGTCAGTAAATGACAGGAGATCTTGCCATAATGCATTACGTTTAATTAATGTGTTACATAAATATATACATCCATTGGTATTTTTGTGTAATTAAAATCAATATGATTTTTTCACAGATTGAGATACAGTAAGTATGTGTTTTAAAACTTTTCATATACATAATTACAGAGCTGAACAGATGTGCATAATGACAAAATAAAGTTCATCGTAAAGCTCAATCATACAATTAATGCCCAATTATACAAAAAATAATCATTCTGAAAATAAACATTAATTTCATGTCGCATTTAAATTAGATTAAATGCACCACAGTATAAAACACGGCGTTAATGTGATCTGAAAATGACAAATATCACCTGAGCTCACCTATACTTCTGAACAATATAGCACTATAGTTTTCAGCTGCAACTTTTATGCTGTTTCACATTTTAATTGACCCAGAATACAATGTTACAAAGTTACAAAGCTTAAAGTCCACTTCCAGTGGGGATATATTCCATAACATAAAATGATATACAGAAAAAACTGCTCATGGGGACCACAACTTGCTCCTTCTGGGTGTTGTGATCCGGCGTGGGAATCGGGGCCTCTGGGTTCACACACCGCACAGATTCAACACACTTGCTGGTGCTTTTGGTCGATCTATCTGTAAAACTGTTTAGGCAAAACTGGAAAACATTACTTATGTTTACACTTGAGAAGCTGAAGCTTGCGGTTATAAGGTCCCGTCATTATTTGCCCCAAAGGTAAAATTGAGAAAGCACTGAGCATTCCTCTTGTCTTTGCTCCATAATGTCTTTTACAGTGTGCGGTTGAGCCACATTCTCACCAAATTGACACAGTCTTACATATGAGCCATCAAACACCCAAAAACCTGGGTACAGTGGCTCTGTAATCTTGGCCTTGATTTGGTGGATCAAGCTCATTGTGTTGTTAGAGACATTGTAGAAGGACAAACTTCCTGCTCTGTGATCCAGAAAAATTCCAATTCTTGTGGAGATTTGTTCAAGAACGTCGGTTTCTTTAAAATTGTGACAGACGAATCTCCTGGAAGGGCTACAGCACAAGCTCCAAGATTTTTCGTTATGTCAAAGACCCAAACAACTGCCACATCCGTGCCTTTCAATCCCTTTATATGCGACTGCTATGTAGACCTGTGGACCCCCCCATTCCACCTCCCAATACCCGCATGTACTCAAACCCTGCACGCACAGTGCCTGGGCTAAATATGTAAATCTCTCTGGAATGTATGAACATGGGTTGTCACAATCAATCCATGTTAGCTTTGTGTTATTCTCACTCAGAATGAGATTCTTATGAGCAGTTTTGGAGTCCAGTGTCAGTGGTTGGAAATCTGGTTAAAGAAAAATATGTTTATCATGTATTGCACTTTTTTGAGATACCATTGTGCTTGTTTTCTTGTCAATTGTTTTCTGATTCTTGTTCATAATGAGATATAGGCTGTTCGATATCACACTTTAGCATACCCTGTATTACTTAAAGACAAGGGAGTTCATTCGGCTCACGCCTCAGTGCATGGACAGTGACCATTGAGCATCCATCAGTTCAGTTGTGTGCATTATGGCCGTATGTCCACTATATGGTAATTCAATTTTGCCAAAAATGTGCTTCTGTTGGTATGTCTTGATTTAACAATTTTATTTTACTCCCCACAAATAAGTTAACATGACAAAACACTATACAAAACTTTATTATGTCAATTATTTTATTTGTATTAGTGTAAAACACAGCAGATGGTGTGTTGTGTTTATATTTTATATTTATATATAAGTCACTTACATCTTAAAAAATCTTCTCTAATTGTTGGAGTTGATGTCTTGATCAGTGGCATTTCTATTATTGAAACAGAAAAAACACACACATACAGTAAGGCTGATCGCTACACTCTTTATATACAGTATGAAAGTAGAGAGATTTTGGATCCGTTACTGCTGTAGTACGTTTTTAGGCTGTTACCTGTTTTGGCTGTTTTGTACTTGCAAATCTGCTCAACTTGTGATTTAATGTTTGAGACAGATCTTTTTAAATCGTCAAAGATGCACGTGTTGACTGTGATTTTTGGTGGAGGCTGAAACTCTGATGCTGCATTGAGAATTGGCATTCTCTAAAATATATATATATACACAATAAACAATTAATGTAGAGGTTTAAAGTTAAAGAAACTGAACAGGTGACTATGTAATCGAAGACGGGTTTTGGAATGTTACCTGGAGGAAGTAAATGTCATCCTCTGTGCTTGAAAGCTGGTTTAGTTCATCTTTTCTGTTTTTGAGCTTAACAAGCTCCATCTGAAGTTGCTTCTGAATCCTGTCCGATTGTTGTGATTCTTTCTGCTCCCTCACTTTTATCATGTCTCTGACCACACATTGCTGTCGTCTTATTAGACTGATCAGATCTTCAAAGGTTTTCTCGCTGTCTTTCTCCAGAGCCTGTGTTGACCTCTGTACAAACATTACGCAAAGTGCATACTGTAACTAAAACCTTACGAATGTTTTGAAATGTCATTTTAAAACCAACAATGTGCACAATTTAGGAATGAGTGCGTTGATGTGGAAGTCAGGAAGTTGTAAGCCTACTTTTGTTTAAATGCGCACAAATAGACTCGTTGCTTCATTAAAGTAAGCTTGAGCCACTGGAGTCACATGGACTAATTTCAATTTGAAAGATGTCAAACTTTCTGTGCTTTGATTCAGTCCAGTCTCGTGGCAGTTTGTGGCATATGCACGAAATTTGCAATCTACCGATTCGTGTTCGTGGACATGGAATTTTACCCTTTTTTCGTGTCAGTCAGCACAAACTTTTAATTCATTGTGTGTAGATTTATATTTAACCTGATATCAAAGTCGTACATGTTAGGAGGTGGCTAACCAACACCTTCCCTTATCCCAAACCTTAAAAACGCTGGTTTCACGAGGAAGCAACGAAAAAGGGGCTACCCTAAACCCGCCCCTAAACCTAACGTCACAGGAGCAAATCATAAGAAAACATACGAATGGGAGCGTAGGAATTCTAACGAATGACACCGAATGACACCGTGTCTTGTGCCTATTAAAATACATCAGATTGAAAGTCCTTCCGACTGACATGAAAAAAGGGAGAAAACTTGTGTCCATGAATAATTAAATAACAGTTTGTGACAATGTCACGTATTCCTGTGAGTCTGTGTTGTTCGATTGTACATTGTGTTGCTGTCTCAGGGGGAGTCAGAAAGCTCTGAGACCTCAAAAGAGATTTGTTCCCCATATATATATATATTTTGCTATATGAAATGCAAAATCTTTGAAGCTCAATATCTCTAAACTGTTCAGAATGCAGATGGAACCTTATAATTCCAAGGCGACGATATATGTGCATTAACTTGAAATAACAATATTTGGTTTCGCAGCATTATTTGAAATGCTTAGTATACGCACACACGTTGCTTAAAAATAAAACGTTAAAATGTGTGCAATGGAAAAAAACAACACATTTTAGAGATGTTATCACAACACCTGTTGAAACATCAGAATCATGTTGCATTGTGGTCTATAGATCTGCCTGAAGTGAATATATAAAGTACTGTAGACTTGCTCCCTCGGTCAATATCTAGGGACGGTTCAAACGAACTTCGCACGTCCAAATGACCAAGTTAAATGTACTTCAAAATGCTGCATGGCAGAGATTTCTTTAGGACGAATTGCTTATACCTTGAATTCCTCTTTAGCCTTTTGAAGTGTCTTTAGCGCGTTTTCTGTTTCTTTGATCCTCTGTTCAAATCTCATTTGTGCTGTAAGATGTAACTGAAACTATAACAAGAACCATTAGTAAGATACATACTGCTTCTAAAGTTCCAAAGCACATTAATATTATTGCTAAATTTGTTTTCAGTCATTAAAAACAATGGTACATGCTGGGGTGCAAGTATTACCGAATTCCATCAATATGAAATATGTATGAAATCTCTAATACATTACTTGTTGATATCTTGCAATAGAATTTTTGATAACACGGTGTCCTCCATGGTCTGTTACACAATCCACACACACACTTTTCTGATCCTCGCAGCAATAAACATCCTTGAGTTTGTCGTGATACCTGCAGATCTTGTCCTGAAGCTTGCCTGTGACATTGATCACCATGTGCTTATTACCTGGGTTCAGCTCATCGTGGAGGTTTAAGTGAATTTCACAGTAGGACGCGAGACACACCAGGCAGGTCTTAATGGCTTTGCATTTTCCCCCAGCGCAGACGTAGCATTCTTCATCGTCAGGTCCGGCCAGTTGTCTTTCAGCGGCGTGAAGGCTCATCTTCCTCATTCTTTCCACCATATCAGCCAGCATGACGTTTCGTCCCAGCACCGGTCTTGAAGAGAACCTCTGTCTACACAAGGGACAGCTGTAAACTCCTGTATTCGCATCTATGTTCCATTTGAGCTGGATGCAGCTATTGCAGAAACTGTGTCCACAGTTTATAGACACAGGGTCCGTCAGAAGCTCTAGGCAGATTGGACATTTGAACTGGTCCACGTCAACGGAGACCCTCGCCTCAGCCATCGTCCCTCACTCTATCACAGTGACTGTGCAGAAATGAACCTTAGTTTTGGTTTCCCTGAAATCACCAGCCGCAAAAGAAGGCGTGGCCTTTAAGAGGGTCAAAAAAGCTTGTGTATTTCACAACACACATACCTTCTGCGTAAACAGAATTTGAGGAGCGTTGAGAATTTTGTAAAACCTCCTTCAAGACAACAGGAAAGCAGCGTGAGCTTACATTGGCTTGTGTGAAAACAGCAAATGAGAAGAAACCATCTCACTGTAGGAGTCCTCTTCACAAAAATGTCAAAGATATGGGCAATCCACATTTGATTTGTTTAATAGTGTCGAGTCTGATCTAATCACTTCTGTTATTCCGTCCAACCAGTGCACCCAAACCAGCTAATCGAGTTCTTCAGGGTTACATGGAAAGTGATGTGCGTCAGAGCAAGGTTCATTTCACGCATTTCTGTTTCAGTCTGATAAAAAATGTCAGAAATATGTCAGAATTAAACTGTAAACCCATCTTGCACTGCAAAAAAATGCCTTTCTTACTTTGTCTTTTTTTCTTGTTTTCCAGTAAAAATGTCTACAAATTCTTGAATCAAGATGCAGTTTCTTGATGAAGAAAATAAGTCTTGTTTTTAGTTTAAAAAAAATGTTGTGCTTAAAACAAGCCAATGGGGTAAGAAAAATAATCTTGAATTAAGGTTTTTCTTAGTCACTCAATTCAAGATGATTTTTCTTACCCCATTGGCATATTTATTTGCTTGTTTTAAGCACAAATTCACTGAAATTTCATATTTTTTTAACTAAAAACGAGACTTATTTTCTTAGGTCAGTTTGCTCATCAAGAAAATGCTTCTTGATTCAAGAATGTTTAGACATTTTTACTGGAAAACAAGAAAAAAAGACTTAGTAAGAAAGTCATGTTTTGCAGTGTGGGTGCTTCACGCACAATGACAGGCGCATAAAATAGATTTTATTCAGTAAATCAGAACATCAAACGGTTTACACAAAGCTACGTTCTGTTTCTCATCGTCCAATCACATTGCAGGGTTTAGTCCCATTGCAGGTTAAGCCTGACGTCACGCACCACCATATATGGTAGGTCATGTATTGTTTCCGGATCCAAACGCTCAAAAGATGCTAGGCAACAACAACAAAAATGCTAATGTACGCTCATGGCGAGCTGTAACACTATCGGAAAACCGCGATCCTAACCTTCATCTTCATAACGAAATCTATTGACACTTCTGTGTTCGCTGTACAGTACAGGAATATACAGTATAAAAGGCTTTACATGTGTGTACAAGTGTCAGACCAGCCAGCGGTCCCCACGCGGGAAATGAACATGCTAAATGATTACACACATGAGCCAAAAAGACTCTTTCTGTTCATCCATTCACAGCGTGTAAACATAAATAAATACTCACTACAATCTGTATGTGAGAGGTGGGAAACAGGAGTGTTTCAGTACAGTGACGGTCATTTTCTTTCTCTTACCAGGAGAGGGCGCTACATCACAAAGAAAGCTTTTCGACAAGATTGTGAACACGTTTTATATACGGAAAACGAAAAAAAGAGGAGGAACTTTAACTTTAATGCAGTTGCATGATCGAATCAATACATCCATTTGCTGCTGTATTATAGATATTACGCCTGATATAACAGACTTTTTGTTTTTTCGCTGAATCTTTGCTCAATTTTTTAATCGCTGAACATTGTAAGCATCAGACAGTGATTATCCATAATGCAACGTGTGTCAACTTGCTGTCATAATGTTGTTCATTTCCTGAACTGTCTAACATTTGCAGTCACATGAGATGATGAGATCATCTACAGAAATGCACTTAAAACTGCACAAAATTGAATGCCGTCTGAGCAAAAATCACCAATCATGATTTCTCTAAATGAGCAAAGGCCCTGGGGAATTATGGGTAGTAATCATAGCCTCATGTTGCTGTTTTCTGTGTTTAAATGCAAACACGTGTCATTGATGTGAAATATAGCCTGTTATCATTCTAAGCCTATGTAAAATACGACTGTAGTTATTACTCAAGCTAGAATGCCATTTGATTTTCCACACGTCTGCAGTATTAATGTCGACACAGTTTCGACGAGATGATATTATGTGATACAACTAGCGGGTTAAACTTACTTCAACGAAGTTCTTGATGCAAGTGCCTATAAATTCAGCGAAGAACGTATGGTCGGAAATTGACTTTTAAAAGCTGAACATTCCATTTCAATTATTAGCGTAGCGGCAGACAAACATTCGAATGTTTGAAGCTCAAGAGAATTTGTTTGAAAAAAAATCAAAAAGCAACCCCGTCATTGAAACAAGTGGTCGAGCCATACTGTGTGTAATACTTTTAAGAGGTGATTTCATAATCTGATATTTGGCATTAGAAAACTAGCACTCTGTAGTATGCACGCAGTGTTGGGTAAGTTACTCTCAAAAAGTAATTAATTACTAGTTACTAATTACATATTCAATAGTGTAATTAGATTACTGTACAAATTACTCTCTCCAAAAAGTATTTAGTTACGTATTACTAATTACTTTCTATATCCTATATCAACCTTGATTAGTTAAGTGATTCAAGGATAGGCATGAAAGGGCTCTTTTAATTCATTGAAATAAATAATATTAAACTACATAAAGAACTCTTATTAACTGACCAAAGTATTACAAATGTGAGAATGATACATTAAAGCATGGATTTTAAAGTTAGACTTTGAATTTTGATGTCAATTCCACTATTGCACACACACAAGTATTTAGTTTAATTACATCAAAAGTAACTGTAATTAAATTACAGAAAAAAATAAGAGTAATCCCTTACTTCACTTTTTCAAGGGAAAAGTAATTAAATTACAGTAACTAATTACTTAGTAAATAGTTACACCCAACACTGTATGCACGTACACTGTGAAACATTTTTTTGCTGCCCTAAGTTTTTAAGTACAATCAAGTTCACTTTACAAGTCATTTCAACCTACTTTGCATTTTAGAGACTTTAACCAAATGATATAGTATAGTTAAAAATGTGATTCTACTTCCAAACAGATCTCAACACCCATTGACTCCCATAGTAGGAAAAATTACTTTGTCATTTTTTGTTGGGTTGAACACAAACGAAGACATTTGGAAGAATGTAGGACAGCACACAGTTCTGGGGCGTTTTTGACGACCATTGTTTTTTTCCTACTATGGGAGTCAATGGGTGTTGAGACCTGTTTGGTTATAAGCATTCTTCCAAATATCTTTCTCTGTGTTCATCAGAACAAAGAAACTTATACACATTTGGAACAACTCGAAGGTGAGTAAACGATGACAGAATTTTCATTTTTGGGGGAAGTGTCACTTTAAGGCAGCAAAATACTGTATGTTTTACAGTGTACAGAACCCTGTATGTTGTTTCTCTGGAGACGAGTAACAGGGTGGAAATTCTTTGAGGTTGCTGCTGTGGGTATTTACTGTCACTGGAAGACTTAAAAATAGTGTCTCTACATAATGGTCTTCATGCAGGTTATGTAAAGTGAGTTATTCTAACCAACTGAAGGCGTTTCTGTGTCTGAGATAGCAACTCATCCAAGAAGTGTTGGAACAGTAGAGAAAAGCATCCGGTGTTAGACAAACGCACAGTGACCTCCAGTGAGCTTGCTAACTGAAAATCTTTCATCTCATGAGGCCTGTAGTATCTTGTTTGGTTAAGGCTTAGAGGGTATACAGGACAGGGTCAAGGTTAAACCTTTTTTCGGACATACTGTATGTAATGTGTTTTATTTTGATTGGGAGTTGTATTTGTTTTTTCTGTTTTAACAGAATCACGATTAATAACCACAATTAGACTTTTTATTTTAAATTTAAAAGCAAATTTATTACACTCTACAGCCAATAAATCCATGTTCAAACCTGCCGCTATTAAACTCTAGCAACACGTTTAAATTGTGACGATTATGCTTAATCGTGGGAGGCAAAAATCAAGATCACAATTTAAATCAGATTCATTTTGTATACAATTTATGCGTTATATTCTTTACTTGATTATCTGTTATTGATGTCTCAGTTATCAAATAAATATTCTATGTTGTCATATAAATATGCATCTTTTTTTTTCAGTCCAGATAACATTGAAAGATTTTCTCTCAGCAGATGTTTCAAATAGAAACTATTATTATATCAGCTTAGACTTTCCTTTTATAACTCAGAATGTGTTTCTAGATTTATGTGACTGAAAATTATAGAGCGCATCAAAGCAGTATGAAGTGCCACAGTACGTAATGAGTAAGAAAAGCACGGTCACATCTAATCTTGTTTTTTGGAGGGGGGGGGTCGATAGTTAGCGTGCACAAAGCAAGAAACAGGAGGATTGAGTATTTTTTCATTAAAACAGTATCAGAGAAGCCGAGCAGTGGTGTTCAATGACCTTTACACACACATTCACCCAGTGGAGACCAACGTGCCACGCTGAGAGCAGAGCTCAATGAGCTCCACAGAAACACCATCTAACCTCTTCTCTTTAACGCTTCTGCATTCTCAAGATCACGATCCGTATAAGAAGTCTATCAGTTTAATTCATCCAGGAGGACCTCCATCCTCTTCACAACTGTTCCAGACTGCAGAATCCAGCAGCGTCATTCAATTTTTCACTAATGAAGTTTCATTATCAGCTTTTGAATTAGGCCTGTTATTTCATTACTTCAATGAGAAGCGTGTCTGTGTGCCGCTCGGCTTTGATGGATAAAGCCTGTCTTGCAGGTCTGGCAGAGACTTCGTTGGCAAGCGTTGATGCGGACGAGCACAGAGGTAATGACTTTCTGTCTACACTTGACTCTGAATTCAGAGCTGACCCCGAATCTCACTGGCCTTTGTTGTATTGATTGAAACAATTTAGAACATAAAAAAATGAGTTAATGAGTGTCATCTTGAGGTTTTTGGGACGTTCACCCTGTGATGTAGAGGTGGATCATCAAAGTTGAGAAGTGATATGATGATTTGTTGAAGTGAACGCTATGTCAGAGTGATGGATGTGCACTGGTAAAGTGTTAGGGAAGGGTGATATTGTGCTTTATGTTATGATGATTCGTTGCATTATTTGGTCTCTCAGTTTTCTGGTAGCTAATGCAAACTCTCCCACTGTGAGCCCTGCATTTCAATGGCGATAAATCTCCACGGAAACGGCCTACAAACACGCTGGAGAATTGGATTGTCGTCCTGTTTTGCGTAGGAAGTCACCTTCAATGCCACTCAGCACGACATGCATTTTAATTTTTTTACATATTGATGTCGTCATTTTGGATTTGGCCTTGAACGATTGTGACTCACGGGTTTTATTTTACGCTGAACTGTATTGTTCAGCGTTTCCAAACCGTCTCTGCTCGAGTGCTGCGTCAGTATTGTAGTTCATGTTGAGTCCACGACTACTTTTATTGCGTATTAGGAAGCTTGCGTGAAAATAGCAAACGGTGATTAGATCCCACACACTTATCGAAACGCACGTACGCGTCGGCACACATTTAACAGTGTGTGTTATTAGAAGTCATTACCCACAACTAGCAGCACAGCGATCGATAGCGATCATGTTCCTTGACTTAAGTGGACAGGTTTGGATTTCCTTAGAGGTATGACGCGTCACAAGATCACAATAAAAGTGTTTCGATCACACATAAGAGCTCTCAGTTTTCATAGGTTATTCTCAATGTCTAATATTTAAATAGTTACATAGACACTGATACTTAACGGAGTAATTTTACACTGTTATACTCATATCATTTAAGCATGTGTTATGTTTGTGATGTTGCTTTAATTTAACTAGCAATGATTTTATTTTACGTAGTTGTCGTTTCATAATTGCCAAAAAGTTGTGCTTGACATTCATAGTGTGTAGAATGCTGTTAAATGCCATAGATACCACTATATGCCACTATATACACAATAAAGCATTCAATGCTTAAAGGAGCAGTTTACCCCAAAATGAAAATTTTGTCATCATTAAACCAAACAGTTTTGGGGCACCATTGACTACCATAGTAGTATTTTTGCTTACTGTTGTAGTCAATAGTGCCCCAGAACTGTTTGGTTACAAATATTCCAAATATCTTCTTTTGTGTTCAGTAGAACAATGAAATGTATACAGGTTTGGAACAATTTGAGGTGAACTATCCCTTTAAGAAATACTTAATACTGTACTTTAACACATATGTACATATATTACTTAAAGGGACAGCTCACCCAAAAATGAATATTCTCGTCACTTGCTCACCCTCAAGTTGTTCCAAATCTGTATCAAATTCTTTGTTTTGATTAACAATATTTTTGGAAAAATGCTTATAACCAAACAGTTCTTGGCCACCATTGACTACCACAGGAGAAAAAAATGGCTTTATACATTTCTGTTGAACACAAAAAAGATATTTTGAAAAAATGTAGGAAAGCAAACAGTTCTGGGGCACCATTGTCTATTATTTAAATTTTTCGTAGTATGGTAGAATGAACTTGGTTTCCTACATTCTTCAAAATATCTTCTTTTGTGTTCATCAGAACAAAGAAATGTACACAGATTTGAACCAACTCAAGGGTGAGTAAGTGATGACAGAATGTTTATTTTTGGGTAAACTATCCTTTTGAGTAATATACATATGTGTTAAGGTACAGTATTAACTATTTCTTAAAGGGATAGTTCACCCCAAAATGAAAAACCTGTCTTGGTTTACTCACTCACTCTACATTTCATTGTTCTACTGATCACAAAAGAAGATATTTGAGATATTTGTAACCAAACATTCTGGGGCACTATTGACTACAACAGTAAGCAGAAACTACTACATAGTCAATGGTGCCCCAGAACTGTTTGGTTTCCCACATTCTTCAAAATATCTTCTCTTGTGTTTAACATAACAATGAAACTCACACAAGTTAAGAACACCTCGAGAGTGAGTAAATGATAACAGAATTGTCATTTTTGGGTGAACTATCCCTTTAAGCAGGGTAAGTTTCCGAACACTAAGTAGGTCTTGTTGAAATATTAATATTTGGGCTTTGAAAACATACTGAAACTTTGAGAACTCAAAATTTCAGTCACATAGTACATCAGGTTCTTTTCTTTCAAGTGTTCAACAACCTCTCTGGATTTCTTCTCATATAACCCCTTAAAGAGTATGAAGAGGATTTTGTGTTCTGAAGACGTAGAGACAATTCGTCATATGTTACCGCTGCTCAGTTCTCATTTTTTTGAATAATTCAAACAAAAAAATGCTTCCACTGACTGCCTTTAGATGGACAGATATGATACACAGATCTCATCTGTCATGGCATTTTCTGTCCTTTGTGACATTGTGAACCACATAACATGTTGTAGCCGTGTCGCACAGCTGGATCAAAGCCTTTCCTCGAGGGTCAAAACCTTTCATTATATCAGGTATAGTCCCATCTATCTATAACACGAACATCTCTCTCTCTCTCTCTCTCTCTCTCTCTCTCTCTCTCTCTCTCTCTCCCTCTCCCTTTAAAGGTTTTTAACAGAAAACCATTACAAGCATATAGATGTACAATGTGTTTGGATGTTTCAAATGATGTTCAGTCTCTTCAGTCCTCTTTACAGCGTGAGCACAGTGTCTCAAGTAACTCTTCAAAGCACAAGATGTGATGCTCTTTAACTGCGCATACTACACTTGATCTTTTCAGACTTTAGTGCACCACTGAATGAAAGCGTTTCGATGACTAATTGTGAACAACCACTGCAGTATATGGATTTTTTTGGAGGTTTCATATTATAATATCAGCGCTGATACTGATGAAAAAAATTGCAGAACAGAATTAAATATGGTCATTTGCATACTTTCAGGGGGTGTATGCTTTCTCCAGGAATTACAGGCATGCGGGAGACGGAGGAACTGGACCAGTAATTATGAGTATTATTGTTTCCCTGAGGATGAAGGTTTTAATCTAAGGTTCCTGCAAATAACACTGCCAAGCAAGCCAATAGTGCACACCACTACACAGCAGCGATGATGGTGTCTCTTGAGAAAAGAATAGATGACTAATTTTTCATAAGAGCTTTGAGAGAACCTCAGGTAGGATTATATATTACAGCGCTGCCGTTATCGAGTGCGCGGTTAAATCAGATCTGTCTGTGAGATGTTTTAATGGAGACAAACTGGATAATAAAAGAACAAACTTCACAACGAGTGCTCTTGTTTTCTGCCTCTCCTCTTTTCCATACGTTCAGCATATTAGTCATGAGTCTGCACACAAACGCACATTCTTCACTGTGGATGGCAGCTGATGGTAATGTTCACTGAATCAGCACAAAACACGCACTGGATCAAACTGACCTTACTGTCATTCTATCTGGAAATCAAACGCGATCGTATCTCTCCGTGCGCCTTACAGATGCATGGAGGTGGACTGCCAGGAGTCTCAGATCTTAAAAGATCTCCAAGCATTCAGTAGAGAGCCGGAGCGCGTGACTGAAATACACGTGTGCTGTGAATTTATATCAGATGCATAGAAGCACATACTGACGTTTGTACCTAGAGACGGGAAAACAGACAGATGAGTCAGTTGTTGTTATGCGGCCGGAGTGCAGAAATTAAAAATTGCATTGCAGATGTTTTGCATCTGGCAGAATTTTTCGGTGGTGTCTTGTCTAATGTGAGCATAGTTTGAGACATTGTCACGATTTCTTCTAAAACGCAAAGTGAGGCCATGCGGATACAATATTACCCTTCTAAACATTAGTTTGGAAGTAAACATAATGTTGACTGTTATTCAGCGTTTAAAACAATATAGACAGCGTGTACAGATACTGTTTTATGTCGAGCCTGTGACTAAAGCTGTTTACAAACATGAATAACAACTTTAGGTCAAAGATCACTTTGATTTGCATGAGATGATGTACCGCTCGTCTTAATGATGGTTTATTCATGCAGAATCATCTGTAAAAACTAGGACACTTTAAAGGACGTATTTACACACCGCTCACTATCTGCCCTTTATCTCTCTCTCTCTCTCTCTCTCTCTCGTGTGTGTGTGTGTGTTTACTAAATGTGGCTATACAGTATTGTATTTCCAGCTACTGCTGTATTCTGAGTGATATTCAATACCTGTTGGCCAGGTTCCCCTTCAGTGCTGAATGATTTTATAATCAGCTTCAAAACAACTCTCTCTCTCTTTATTGTTTTAAAGATAAGAGTGTCATATATGATCAAATCTATTATGACACAGAGCAATCAGATTTAACCTTTTTTATATTATTTAGTATAAAATTATTCTCTTTTTTTACATTTTCCCCTTTGTTTACAATTACATTTTTTTGTAGGAGTTAGTGTGCAATGTGAAGGAATGTTCTCAAAATACAAAAAAAAGGTTCATAAGTGGAATGACCACGACCTTTTTTATTCAAACACCAAAAAGATCTTTGGTAAATATTTACATGTGAAAAGTGTTATTTTTTAAAAGTGTTTAAGCGTTATTTCTTTGAATGAATATTGCCTTACTTTTTTATTGTCAAGATACAAAATAACACTTGTGTATGTATGAGGAGCTGTTCATGTTTTTCTCTTGAGAACAGACAGTGTCACTAATGCGTGAGGTCTTAATCACATTTTAACAGATATTGATCTGCTTTAGTAAACACGCCGCCCGCGGGCTCTGATGTGACCCTGCCGTGACGTCACGCCGGACTCTCGGTAACGCATCTGATCCCGCACGAGCTCTGCACTCAGCCGCGGGAAACGGCGCGCGCAGGACGAAGAGACTCAAACTATCGATCCTCCACGCGTTTCCTTTATAAACCATCATATTGGTCGCTGTTTCTGAACGCTGGATTACGCGCACTGCAGGAGCCCTTGGATTTACCGGTCAGGATGAGCAGTCGGCTGGACACAGCTCGTGGTGAACGCTCCTCGTGTAAGTGTTGAAGCGTTTCGTGTAGGTTATTGATTAATGAGAGTTGAAATGATTGATTAATGAAAGTTGTGCCTTTGACTTTTCCTGTTAGTCAGACGCTCCGTTACGCGCGCGCTCGAGCACCTGCGCCCTCTGAGCGGAGTTTGAGAAACAGCACTTAATAATTCATAAAATGATTCATGAATCGTTCATAAACTGTTATGTGAACTTTTAACCACTTTAATGGCTCGACAACTTCGTCGTCTTCGACGATTTCTCTGCGCATTGAGGTGACCAAACTATCTCCGAAACGGTACTTTTCCTCGCGACTGTTGCTCGAAACAGTTTGTCTTTCAGCCAAAGGTTGATACAGTAACACCATGATGCGGTTGAAGTGTTTTGTCAGGTTAACTGAAATCTGCTTCATGTGTTCGCGTTAATACGACTGAATGAGTGCATTTCGGTCAAAGCAAAGTTACGCTACAAGCAATTTTAAGGGTCAGACAAAGTTATATCTATTTAAAGTAACAACACGCACGTTTCGTTGTTTACAGTGTATAATATGGCAGGCTACTGAATATTCATATGAATGACTTGGGCAATCTCACGGAATATCATTTCCAAAAGATGAATTTTGCCTGAGGTAAAATAAGTTATTTTATGGCAATTGTGATTATTGCATATAGAAATGAAGAAAAATGTGCCTTTTTTAGTGAAGCATTCATAGCACATGTTTATTGTCAATAAAGTCAAACGGACGTATGTATAAATAAAGAGTTCGGTTTTAAAATGAGAATTCCATTTTCAAAAATTATGTTTTTTATTATGTTATCATGTTTTATTGTGTTAGTTAGCCGTATTTGTTTGGTTATTATGGCTTAAATCAAAACAAACCAACTGCAGTTTGATTGATATTAATTGGAATGCACAACAAAAAAACATGATTTTTGAAAAATGTTATGTCCAAAATCTCATTTTGGAACCAACTCTTCATATATACAAAAACATATAATTCATCTTAATGGCACATTTATGCAGCACAAGACAATTTCCTGGCACTCACAGGTAGTCATTCGACTGGTCGCATTGGTGTTTATTTTTCAACTGGAGATGTGGAAGTCAATTTCCCAGGTTTCTTCACATTAAGAAGCTGCATGCATTGCTGTTATGTGTGTGTGTGTGTGTGTGTGTGTGTGTGTTGACGGGTTAGTAAAGCAAATTGATGCATAATCAGAAGCAGGCATGCAGAGTCTTAAACAAACAGTGGAGCATTACAGGTCCATAATATTGACATTATGTTACTGGTGTGTTTGAGTTTGACATGATCAAGCTGTACTGGAGTTAATGTGCTCTGGGATTATTCAAACATTAGTTGGGTATTTGTTTGGCTGTGTGTGCTTGTTGTAAGGTGCCTCGTGTGTGTCACCGAACACCAAAGGCCTATATACTGAAATAAATTCCATCATGAGCTTCACATGCTTAACGCATCTTGTTTTATGTTGTCTTGATGCTGTCTGCCATTGCTTTGTTAAACAGATTAAAGTCGCATGAGTGCGTTTACATGCACAGTCTTACTCCGATTATGCTTAATAAGCTGATAACGTGTAAGGTCACGTAAACGCGTAAAACGGTTTTCTTTTATCGGGGAAAGCTCATAAACGGTGTAAGCAAAACCCGCTCGGCAGAGGTAGTTTTTTGTCCATTACTCAGATTTTGCGCAGCATGTAAACGCCGTTACCGGGTTTGTCTCAGTTTTGTTTATCTGCGCATGTCTGACAGCGCAATAGTAAAAGTCCCAAACGGAAGTAATAGTAAATAACGCAAAAAAGTCCACTCTCGAATCATGCAGTTGATGTAGAAACGTTAAAATGAAGAACTATTGTTGCATGTGCTGCGGACATGAGAAGAGATGAATACAGAGAAAATACAGCCTCTGACCCTTTTCCCGCTGCATTTTTAATAATTAAACAGACTACGGTGACGTCACTGCACGCGAGAAACCCGGCAAGTCTCAAACTTCCATGTAAACGCGGTTTTATGCGTAGCCGGTTTATGACTATGCATGTAAACACATGAAAACGGGTTTCTTTTATAAGCTCATTTTTGATAGATATCCATTTATTTTGTGCATGTAAACGCAGTGGAGTCAACGTTGTTGTTGAGCTGAATGTTCAGACAGTATTTTTTTAGGTGACTTGTCTTTGATTTATAACATCTGTTCTGCTCTCTTACTGTGGTCTCCGACTTACAGTGGTCAGGTTAAGTCATTTACATCAGCCCGAGATGTTTATTGATTAAAGAAACCAAAACCTTTTACCACCATCAAGATGTGTGGGCTAATCAAGTCCCCCTCAAATCCAAGCCATTGAATGTGTATTCGTATTCAGGTCCATACGGTTTCTCTGATGTAGAAATGCAGGTCTATAGAGAGCAGATATATTTTAACAGTGTAAGGTCTTCAATAGCCTGAGGACTTTTAAAAAATATATGACTCATTTATTTTGCCTTCTAGGATGGGGTGCATACTGTAGTGTGTATATTGACCAGGACTGGGTCTAAAAAACACAATAGCATGAACAAACTGCCAGTACAACCCACAGCATGTATGACGCATATAATACTGTACGTTATCTCATTGATAAATAATGCGTTTTATAGTATTTTGATAATCAAATAGTCTATGATGATATTGTGAAAGGAATGATTTTCAGTAACAAATATTTGGTGACGTGAGGTGATATGTGGATTTGCTGTTCACACAAAAATGCTCTATCCACTCTGGGATCCGGTTTAGAAAAATAGTCGTTTCAGGCTCCCAAAACGTCTGGACGAAACACCGATACGAGACAACATTTTTACGTATACAGCCTAACGCGTCTTCGTGTGGACGGGCTCTTCGTGAGATCCCACGGAAAGCAGGTGGTGTACAGAATTTTAGAAAGTCGCCACGAAATTTAAATTTACTATTTTTATTTTCTATGAAATATTGTAGTGTTTTCATAGTTTATCTGTGCAATGTGCACAAATCAACCTTCATTTTGTTAGCAATGGCCAACTTCTAATGATCCAATCAGTTCCTCGTGGACAAAATCAAGTCCCGCCTACTTTTTTCTTTATCTCTTGGAAATACATCACAATATAGAAAAAAGACAATCGCAACTTCAGTTTCATGCCAACTTCAAATTTGTTTATATTTTCTATTGATTTAGGTGGTGTTGCAAATGTGCATGCCGCGCATTTTAATACTTCTAAAAGTTATGTGTAGTCAAAGTTTTATGTTGATGCAGATAGAAAAAAAGCGTGTGGAAGATAATCAACGATTAAACATATATTTTTTAAATAAAAAATTGATAATCAGATTGCATATTATATTGAATTATTTAGCAAGTTAAGCACATTTTCTTCATTATCGTGTGTCCATCAGCACAGTTTCTGTATTAAAACATCAGATTCAGGTGGAGGAATCGCAGTGATGGAGTGATGCAGAATTACAGGTTCAGATACCTCCAGAAACAGCTCACAAACTGGTAAATTCATCTGTGTGAATTGCAAACGGCAGTAATTTTCTAGAAGCGATTTGCATATTTTCCTCAACCAGGTGTGAAAACGAGATAACGTGAGCTAATAAACAACAACACAATCACCTGCTGCGAGTCGGTCTCGAGGTTAGTTCACCTCTCTGTGTTTAAAGGTAGAGAAAGAGTTGAAAACAGTCGCATCTTTCTGCGACAAGTGAACATTAAATCCGAGTCAGGCCATAGAAGTGAACATAAAGTTTAATGAAGCTCATGTCAAAGTAACTTTATTCTGCTCATAACTTACTCGTGCTGGTAACTGTACAATCTAATCACATTTTCGATTTATTGTGTGATTTATGAGCGTGCCCTGAGCTGTTTTACAAGAGCAATGAGAACCATTCCTGCAATTACAAAATGAATTGTAGCCTAAATATTAAGTGACATTGTTCTAGTTAATACTGTGGCTTCTTTAGTGCTGATAAATATGATAATGAACCTTTTATAACTATAATAACTAAGTTTCTCCAAAGCCAGAAGGAAGAGAGAGAGAGGCAGGTTCAGCATTCTGAAAGTTTTGAGCTTAAAATATTTCATTTGCTGTATCATTGTGTTGTAACTAATTGTTATTTTATACCTTAGGCTACGATGATGTATTTTTTAAATTTCAGTAGTATTTATTTATTTTTGTTTAATTATTCAATTAAAGGGACACGGCACTTGGGTGTAGAATAATAAAGCCCTATGTTCTTACCTGAACCTGCTCCAAACGGGACTCAAACAGAAATAATAATGAAAATGGAAAACATGCGAACACAAGAACGAGGCATCAAATTTGGGAAGGTAACGAGTAATACTATTCCTATAGACTTTGAGTCAAACAGCCAATCTGTGATGGTACAGACCGATGGAGTTACTTTAGCAGAACATGACTGGTTTTGGTTAGTTAAAGCAAACAGGGCCGTGTGTAATTGTGAGCATGTGGGAAGCTCGGCCTCGGGTGCTCTTGCTTGTTTGTAGATACGCTCTTAAACACATGCTTCAAGGCCAACCCTTACAAGTTCCTTTCTTTAAAAGCTTGACACTGTACGAATGTGATGTTTCATATCAAACTGAACTCGTGGTCGTACTTCCTCTGATGTTCGTGGTTGTACAGTGACCTGGGTGTTAAGTATTGATCGTTTCACAACAATTATATAAACTGTCTTGGCCGTATTCTCCCACAGATGATCCGTTCAGTTTTTCAACATCGTTTTTGTTTTTACTGGGAAGTGAAGTTGTAAATGAATCATCCCAGTTTGTCGAGTTGGGCGGTGATCGTTGGCAGCGGATCACTCATGGACACATTCGTAGGTCTGTAAAATTCAATGCTCGGATTTGTAAGAGGTGTCCTGCTTGCGTAATATTTTAAGACTTGAAGTACTCACATGTACGCTTATGCAAAAGTGTTTGTGTCCTCTTGGGAGTATTTTTAATGCATTATTTAAGCGTTTAGTTTCCCTGAACGGGAGCTGTTTCTGACTCCGACATCGATCCTTCACTCCTTGCCAAACCTTATTGAACACAGCGCAGTCTTGGCCTGTCTCTCTGTCTGTGATGCTCACATTAAAGTAAATGATGGCATTCTTTTAGTATCTCTCTCTCGGTCCTGTTGGGTTGCTGTGGGAGAATATGGGACAGATTAATGGATAGACGGCATTTAGATTGGTCTTCTGAAGGCTCAGGTTTGTTTCTGACACCGACATGCATCGATTCTTCACTTCCTGTCAAAAGCATCGCAGCGGCCTGACAGAATCACTTCTAAAACTTTCCGCAGTGTCTCTCTGTCTGACATTAAAGAGGTGTGCCAATCCAGTATTGGGATCGGGGTCGATACGGACCTTTTTGCTGGATCGGGTATCGATCGGCATTGGACCGATCCAAATCCGATCCTGTGCGTTAGCCGCAGATGTTACTCGTAAAGCTTCAAAAGGGACTACCGTTAACTATTCTGAAATCTGAGGTCTAAATATTGTGTGCATTCTCTTTTTAAACTTCAGATTATAAAAGGCTGTGTAAACTGTTAAACACATAACATATCTTTTCTTTGCATTTAAAATGTTATCACAAATATTCCAGCTACTTCAGAAAGAGAAGATGCTTTAAGCGCATCATTCTGCGTCCGGGATGATCTTAACTAAGGAGCGGATGCATTAAGCGCATGCACTGTGCGTCCGCGATGCGCATAACTGTAAAGAACATAGAAGCGCATGCATTAAGCGCATGCACTGTGCGTCCGCGATGCGCATAACTGTAAAGAACATAGAAGCGCATGCATTAAGCGCATCATTCTGTGTCCAGGATGAGTATAAGCACTTTTGTGCCTCTCTGCACTTGAGACTTTTTATACGGTGATAGGTTTGTGCAAAAAACAGAGATGGATAGTTGTAGTTTTACTTTATAGTTGTACATTTTTACTCAAGTACATAGTATCTTTACTTTGAGACTGTTTATACTTTTGGAAAATATGACCTCATTACATTATAAAGCACATATAGGCCTACTTTTACCCCAGTACATTTCATAAATATGTTTTATAATATTGAAATGTCTTACCTGTTCTGTTCAGAAGAAATAAAGCCATGTCTGCATCCGTTTTCAATCCTTTCAGATCACGGAGTTCACGCCACCTTTGAAATGCCTTGCCAATATTAATTCTTGTTTTCGCACGAGTCCTATATTCCCTATTTCTTTGTAAACGCTCATCAGTTCTTACTTTCTTGGTTTTCACAACTGATGAATCGCATTTAAAAGTAAAAGTACTAAACGGCGCAATAAATAATACTAAAAGTTTCCAAGAAAAAAATTCTGTGTACAATGATGCTACCCCTGTCACCCGCAGCATCCACACGCGCGCTAGCAGCCGGATCCTCTTCATTCTGTTCACGAATGTCGACAAGGAAAATTGTCGGATATAAAATATCCGACAAGGAAAATTATAAACCATTATTACAAGCTTTCCGTGGTGAATCCAGCAAGGGTAATGACACAGTTTTAAACACCGTTCTTTCATGTACTTGCGCAATAATTGGTTTTAGTTCATTTTTAATCAAAAAAACTTACGGGTTGCCACTTTAAAGGTGGGGTGGTTGATTTGTAAACGTGCTAATTTTAGCCTGCTAGGCCTGAAATTATAATCCCACCCTCTATGTGATTCGCCGTCTGAAGCCACGCCTCCTCCAAACACATGAATGTATTTCGTAAATCCACGTAACGAATTACAAACTAAATCCATTAAATTCTTCTCGAAGCATGTACATACAGTACCTGTCCAAAAGAAAGAGAGCAACCATGATATCGCCTTTCAGACCCTTTGCCTGCCGGAGCTGTCTCCATCGTGTAAAAGCTGAACCGATCTTAATTCCAGTTTTTCCTCTTTCGTGATCCAGACGTTTTTTCGTCACTGCTTTTTCAAAAACTGACTTTCGTTTTGAAGATTTACTTGTTGTCAGTTCCGCAGGAAAGTTTGGTTGTTGCTGATTGTCCGCCATTCTCCCTACATTGACACAGCGGACGTGAGCACGTGATGACGTATGATGTCTGCGTGAACAGGGTGCACAGTGGGATGCAAAATTCGTTGGCTGAAAATGTACACATGACCAATCACAGCGTTCGGCCAGAACGTTTTGATTGGGCGTACGTTTTTTGGTCCTACGCCTTTCACAGATGATATTTAATTATAAAAATATGATTTGACCACTACACGTCTTGATTGCTATCAGGATGTAAAGAGATTTCCAACCAACATGACAAAAAATGTTTCTGGACAGGATCACCCACCCTGCCTTCAAGTACATCAAAAATCCAGTACCTTTCTACTTTTACAATTTAAAATACTTCAGTAAAAGAAAGTGGTAGATTTGAATGTACTCATGCATTAAAATGTAAAAAAACAACATTCATTTATGAAATGAAGTGGATTAAAAAGTGGTGATATGTACTGGAAAGTAAAAAAACGTATGTGTAAATACTATCCACTTCTGGGAATAAAAGATTGTAATTCAGGAAAAACAGTGCTAGTATTGGATCGGGATCTGTATCGACTGACACTCAGAATTTAGGCATCGGAATCGGATCGGGAAAGGAAAAGTATCGGAGCATCCCTAGCCGTCAGATACGCGTACTGTAGATATAAGGGTCCTGCTGGAGATACCATCATAATCAGCTCTCCAGTCCAGCCTTTGATCATAGTCCATTGGCCCCTCCCACCAACTCAACACTTCATTTACATCCATCGCCATAGTGATGGTTGTCATGGCGATTAGCATTTTACATATGTTTTGGATTCGGTTCTCTGTAATTAGGCTAAATGGGCTTATTATCCATATATCTATGCTTTTATGCATTTATATACGCCAACATGTCCATATGCACATAATAACTCAACCAGAAATGCACTGAGAAATGACAAGATGTGCGATGAAGTCACTGAGTGAATCTAACATGTGGCATTTGAATAATTTTTATTTTAATGTTGAACAGGTTGTAGCCTATTTTAAGTCTAAAATTTACTGATATATGCAAAGGAATAATATACTAGCTTTATCTACATTGTGATCAGTACATGATGATTTTTTGTACAATTTAGGGTGCATCGATGTGTAAATTAAGGCCGTTAACAATAACTGATCATTTTTTAACGTTGTAAGATGATAACTGATATATTGGCTGATAAACATTATCTGTTTTTCTATTTCATTTATAAAACAATATTGGTACCTTTGTGAATATAAGCGTGTTTGACTTCATGCGGATGAGTGTATGACATCAAAGTACCGCAAAAGTGATTCAGTTTGCTCTTTATGCAAATCGCTCTCGCTATACTTTGACGTCATTGGTTGATTAGTGTGCAAATCCTGCGTGGAGTCAAACACACTTCATATTAAATTGAAACAGTCATGTGACCATTTCTCTGTTATCTGAATGAAATTAACCAGAACTGAAGTAACAAGCGTTTCACTACTTCTTAGACAGATTAACTTGGCCACTATGTTTCCCCGAGTTTCCCTTCATCCTTCCTTTTATATCCTCAGTGGATTCTTTGAACGAGGAATTGTGGGTAATAGTCGTGTGTTGTAATGTGGCCGTTTGAGGTATGAAAGCGGGTATAAACTTCACACAGACTCTCATTTCAGCATCTTGCTCAGCCCCATCTGGTCGGGAACGGGCAATCTGCTCACAAATCTATGAAGTCTTTCCATTCCTCCAGAACCTGATTTACATGCAGAATGTTTTCTGTTTATAGATTCTATAGACTGACAGTATCCCAGACTGTCATACGGTCCATAGCATAGCACTGAGAAGCATTTTCTGTTAAACCTCCTCCACGCCAGATATTCCCAAATTAATTGTTTAATTGATTTTATGTTTAGTTTGCTATATTTTGTATTGCAATGTGGTTTGTGTTGTTTCCATAGTCTACTGTACATACTGCATGTGGGTCAAAATGATATAGAATATGTAGAATACATATATGTAATTGTAAACGGGGAAGAAAAGAAATTATGCATTGATCTGAGCTGAAATGAAATTGATCAAACTATATCAGAGAAGAACACATTCATGTAAATCACAAACCGGGTGATTTAATAGAGAATGACCATATGAGCAGTTAGCGTCTGGGGACTGTGAAGGTCTGTGATGTCTGCCAGAGCTCAGAATGAAAGAGAAAACCTCAGAGCATTTCGTCACGTTTAGTAATATCTTTATTCTTCAGGGCTGATTATACACACACCAGCAGGACCAAGAAATAAAACATACAAAGAAGGATCTGAAGCTTCTCGACAAGGAAATGTATACGTGTGATGAAATATTAAGCTTGTTGTTGCGTCAGATGATGTTTTTCACTCTTCTAGTTTAACCAGGTGATGCAGGAGCCGGTGCAGGTCATCATCCGTGGAATTAAACGTAGGTATTTTATGTGAAAGAGATGTTTCATATCACTCATTCATAAATCATTCATTATGTAGACATGTACTGCAGATGTCAGATCATGGATCTTAAACATCCTACAAAACCGCTCAGAACCGACCCACATGATGAGAAAATTCGCCATTGCGTTTATCTGTCATTTTTTGGCCTATTTTGCGTCTGATTTGCATAATTCCTATTATGCAACCTAGCAGGTTGGGTGCTAAATCAATGGCATGTGCAAATAAATGAAGCTATGTTCAGGAATCATTAATTCTAAATGAGTTTGGCCGTCTGTGATCCGTTCCTGCAGACATACAGATGGAGAGCTTGACCGTGATTGTGTTCTGAGAGGAATTGATGGAAATCAAATTAAAGACTAAAGAAGGTGCAGAGATGCAGAAACGTCAACGTGCGTTCCGATGCTCAAGGTCGAGTGGCTCCTGTAGGCTTCTTGAATGAACGAGGCCTGTTTTCTTCACACAATAGAGATCAGTAGACCTACAGTGAGTCATGCGAAGGTTACGGTGACGTTTCTCTTGTGGTTTTAAATAATATTCATTAGAAGTTTTTTAACTTCGATTTTTGTCAAAACAAAGTTTTAAAGTTTTTCAGTAAAGAATGGTAATAAAATAGTTGGATGAATTTCAATACGCCAATATCTCAAATATTGGTAATAATGAGAGCGTGATGAAGGTATTGTTATTCTGAGTTATTCCCAGATGTTATTTTGACCCAGGTTTGGCCCACTTTCAGACACGCGCGAGGCAGGTGTTTGGCTGCATGACCTTTGAGTGATGATGTGTGCACCTGCGTCATGTGTTCACGTGAGAGCTCTGGAGTTTCATGTACACGCACCTGCGCCACTTGACACTCGAATCTAAATATGAATTTAAGAATCAGCACACTTTTGGTTGTTGCGTATACTACACTGCATTTATGTAATATAAAATAAGTGTATGTTTGAGATTTGGAAGAGTGCAGCAGTACACGCCGGACATTCCTTACGATCTCCATAGAGAATTGAAGAGGGAAGCGGGTATATAGAGTGTGTAGTTTAATGGCTCTCAGCTGGGTATTGTTGGATTTATGCCCACGGCAAACACCCCAGAGAACCTCTGAGAATCTGTCCGAATCCTCCAGACATCTGCACACACTCCTAAACAAACAACTTAATGGACAGAGTTCAATATTTAGTTAAGAGAAGACGACTTTTCTGAGCTTTGAATCTCTTGAATAAAATCAACACGGATTAAACACACAAAGAGAGAGAGAGGTAATGATCTAACACCCCTCCACTATACTGGTATCTACAGTGACCTCAAGAAGTATTTGAGCACTTAACCCATTGAATATGTCTGAATGTTGTCGCATTATCTAATAAAACATTAAAGTCATTTTTCAAAGAAACGCTGAGGCTTTTTTAGAACTCGCATTGTTGCGTTGATTTGAACTGGTGTCATGGTGTTTAGTGAAGTCTCATGAACTCTCTTACAGCAGCTTTTGACGACCAAAACTGTTTTTGTATTTGTATGAAAATAGATGTTTACTATTTTGTTAATGCATAGCATAAAATGTCTAATAGAAGTGTCTGAACACATTTTGGGGTCACTGTAATGCGTGTATGATATGGTAAACGCTCTCATTGCAATAGAAACGGGTCAATAAACCTTCTAAACATAAGAATTCATAACAAAAAGAAAAACATTAGTTTAGTGTATGGGTTGTGTTTTATGCGACACGTAATATCATTATTAAAACAATGGAGTCATTTAGAAAGTCCTCATAATGATATGATTATGTGTGTATTTGCGCGCACGCATGTGTGGAATGCTGGGATACTCTCGACATCAGACTGTCGGTCTGATCTATAGATGACCTGTCCGTGCTTCTCAGGCTGGCCTTTTGTCACACCGAGCGACAAAAAATAAAGAGTTCATTCCTGTGTGATAATCATGTTTACTGCTGCTAATAAATTATTCACACCTGGCGGGTTTGGAACGTTTGTTGGCGTGTTTTTTCTGTGCCTGAGTTTGTTTAGACATATAAGGTATTAACACAGCAATCGCACTTATATTCGCACCAAAAATCAGTCTGAAACAAGGTGGACTCGAGCGGCTTGTAACCAAACTTACTTTTGTGAAGCGGGGTGTAAGGTGACCGTTTTGAAGACAGATGTTTTGTTTGATGTTATCCAACATAGTAAAAAAGTTAAGTTGGATTGGATCTAAATATTCATGGTGAAATAAAGTCATCCAACAGCAACGTGAAAGACTGACAGCGTGACAAGACACATGAAAACTGTGGTAAAAATTCAGGTTATCACATTAAAATAGTTTGGGAACTTTTCCTAAATACATGTACAAATATAACTGTTGTATTGCTTGAAAGTGAATCTGAACTTGTTTTCTTTGCAGTATTTGAGGTCTGAACAAATCCAGAGCATCTTTTCTGTCGTTTTCACCTGTTTCTCCAGTTTTCATTTTCCGCAAATAAATGCAAATAGAAACATTGTTATGTGAAATTTGGGAGAAATATTGTTAGTAGTTCACGGAATGAAACAAAAATGATCATTTTACCTAAACACGTACCTATAAATTTAAATTCAGAAAAACTGAAAATAATTTTCAAGTGGTCTCTTAGTTTTTTCCGCAGCGTATATATGTGAAAAAACTGAGATTTGAGGGCGGTAAAGGGGAAGATTATCAGTGAATAACGAATTACCTCTTGGTCTGTTTTTTTACGAACTATGCCTTTAAATCCAATTAAATGAAATGATGTTTCTCTGTCGCATTATACTTCATCTCTGAAGTAATAACCTTTGATTCACATCGCCAGACACGTAAGACCATAGCTGTCTGCGGACACATGAGCGGTGTTTAAAATGTTACGTTGGCAGACGTTTGTACAGTTTTACTCAAGTAACGGTCCATTATTTCCTCATCATACGGTCAGATTTCCTCTTGTGGATTTCATTGATTTGCATAACATAAGGAAATGGAAACTAGGTGTTTTCTTGAAAGAGTGTAAAGGGCATTAATTTTTATAGGCATGGATTATTCATTACGCTCCGTCTGGGATATCTCAGAGTGCTATAGATTAAAGTGGAGGATTATAATTATAGGTATTCGGATGTTACAGATGGTAATTTCACAGTATTTCCGTTGCATACTGGACAAGAATATTAGACAAGAACAGACTTTAATGTTCGAGACGTGGCGTAACCAGTCAACCGGACAATTATTATGAACATCAGTGGGCTCACATTCAATTAAAAGACAAAATCCATTAAATAATGACTCGGACTGGCTGAATGGAGTCTAATGGTGGTAAATCTTTGAACCGGCGAGGAAAAACCACACAGGAGGCATATAGATGAGCATATGAGATTTATATATACAGTATATATTTTACAAAGGTTAGACATACATTAGTCTTCGCTTTAGACTTAGAGACATTTGCATCCTAAAGTAGCGCTAAAATGATAAGACATTTACACTATTTATCAGATGCTTTTGTCTTTTCTTTGATCGAATCACTCGTGCATTACGATTAGTTTCTTAAGATTATGGATCGTATGTAATTCATATTCTTGTTATTGAAAAATGCAGGACGAAACATACAGAACAACGCATAACGGGAAAATCTTCAAGGCCATACAGATGCAATCGTACCGTGTAAACATACAGAATGAAGGAGACTTCACAAGTACAGTCAAGGAGAAATGACAGAAAAAGATTTATAACGTCTTAAAGAAAGTTTTCCAAAGGATGATTTAGAAACATTATACAGACAAATAATATCATGGAGGTAAAAATATGGTTTCGGCATTTCTTCTCTAAATGGTTATTTCCATTTCAAGAACCGAATCAAAATGATTTTCGGTGTTAATTGACAGCGTGTGGCAGATGCTGAACATTGACCTGCACTTGAACTCAAACTGCACCAGCATCAGTTATACAGGATCATATTCTCTCGTCATATAAACATAATGCATTACAAATATAATCATGCAGCGGGATTACTGATGTCTGCAATAAAACAAAGACGTGTACGTTCCCAATACGCGGCTGATTTATTTGCTGTGTTAATGATTCTAATCTGAGTTTTTTTTCAATGCGTGTTTATTTCTAGTGCTGGTTCATTTATCCAGTTCACTTTAAATGAGAGTATTTAAAATACAATGAACTTAATTTCTTGCCCTAATTCAACCTATTATCTAGTAAACTACAGCTAAGCGCTTTTTCTGTAAGTGCTTGAGTTTTAACCATTGAGCTTTTTATTAGTGTTGTGTGGACAATTCTATAACTCTCTTTCTCTTCATCTCTCTCTCTCTCCATTGACTGAATGTACCACGTGAAGCCTGTGATGGATTCCACAGAAGTTAAACCGCCAGTTAATGACACACTAAATCTGCATGTGTTTGCTCAGTTTAAATCACTTTCTAGATCGATATTGTGTTAACGTCCTTTTGTAACGCACGCCCATTCAATTAATAAATACAGCGATCAAAACATAGCTGTCAACACTCCCGTTTTGGCCGGGAGTCTCCCGTTTTTCACACCCATGATCTTCCGCCACACTCCCGTTTTATTATTCCCCCGTGAAACTCTCATATTTCAGTTATTTCCCCTTTGAAACTCCTGGACCGACGGGAACCGAAGCGCGTTCGCGTGAACAGGAGGGCGGCTCCGTGGGAAAAATTGTCACAACATTTTCTGTGGCTGGGATTGTGTTTCTGCATTGACCCATACCTGTCAACATTCGAATACCAAAATCCGGGAGACCCGCGATCAGGGGAGAAGGGGGGGGGGTTGCACCTTATTTTTTATTTTTTATTTTTTTATTTTATTCTTTGTAAAAAAATCCTTTAATTACTTTATATCCTACATGACATAATTTTCATGTCAAGTTCTTAAATGTAAATCCATATATTTATTCAGAATAATAAAACAGACTGTAATGCAGCTCACAGGGCCATTAATCCATGAATGGTATATCTACAAGGTAACATTTTAATTTAATATTTACATTTTGCCAGAGATCTCAACGTGTCTAAGTTATTTTGTTTCTTAGGGTGGTCGCTAGGGTGATCTGGGTGGTCCAAAAAGTCCACCCTCATGTCTCTAAGATATTCTGATCTCTATGTACAGTATGACTCTGATCTTTTTCAGTATAAGTCTATGGGGACAGGTTTGCTTGTTCAATGGTCCAACAGGTGAACATTGTAGGATTGTAAATGAGCAGCAATAACATTCACACTTGCCTGAGGTCTGTTCATTAAAAAACAGGTGTTGATATTATTTATAACTGTACACCAGAGACCTGATCTGAGATGTGCCCAGTGAGATGACAATCTAGATTTGTAACTCTACAGTATAGATCACTTCGTAAAATTTAAGCAACGCTGATTGTGATTTGACCTTGTGGTGACATTTTTTTTACCTTTTTAACAGGACAATAGTTTACTGTATAAATCGAACTAAATTATGTTTTTTAATATGAAAAATGCAGAAGGTTGTCTGCTGTGGGAGTTAGGTTAGGTTTAGTACAGTGTAAAAGTCATCCTGAAAACCCACGTGTGTGTCAGGTCATGCTGGAAATAAATAGGTTGATGTGGCAGACCTCTGTCACTTTAATGTTATATATATTTATATGGCTTTTATACTGTCTGGAACGTTTTGGCTAAAAATCTTAAAGAGAAATCAAAATTGTTCTTAGCTGTATGACATAAACATGAGTCCGTTTTTAACAAACAGTAAAAGTGCATCAGAGTATAAGATCATATAGAAGACTGAAATGTTGGAAAGCTGTTGCTTGATCAGGGTTTGGAGCTATGAACCCATATTTTTATCTCAAGTTCTTCTCCAGCGCTTAAGCTCCATCAAACACACCTGCATGTTCATTTCAAGTGCTCACCAGGCCTCCATGAGCTGATTCAAGTGGGTTTGATCCGAGTTTGTGCTGGGCAGAAAATTGATGAGATGTATATTAAGTTCATTTGGTTTCCAGAGCTCGATTCGCCTGCAGCGGACAAACTCATGTACAAGCTACAGTTTCTCCTTTTAGGATGCGAGTAAATGCACAATTCGGAAACGCTGCCTCCATCACATCCAGCGGAGAGACTGGAACAGAATGGAATTTGAAACGTTTTAGCCAAAAATGTTGCCGTGCTAAAGGAGTTTTTTGCAGAAACGTTTCAGATTTCGTCCTGTTCTCCGGCTTCGGGTGAAGTTCTGCTGTCGATGGGACATCAGAGCAAGCCGATCTTTCTGGAACTGAGCATCAACGTGTTCTCCTGATAAAACACTGTGTGTGTGTGTGTGTTTGTGTGTGTGTGTGTGTGTGATTGTGTGTGTGTGTGTGATCGAGGGGAGGATGATGGCATGTTACCCGAGGAATGTCAGTGTGGGAAATCTGAGGAGCTAATCTCTTCCACTGGGATTGGTCCACAGGGATTCTTCCAGAATAGGAGTTTATAGATATCTCATAAACCATATGCTCGACGATAAGGATCGTGGTCTTTTCTGTGAGGACAAACATTGAGGAGGAATTGGTTTAATTCAGATGTTTTATTCATTAATCTCACAGAATGAGAGAGCTTGTGCATGTGTCTGGAATGCGTTCACATCTTTTAGAATCGAATCCCGTTGGCTTTCCGATGGATAATATCACCACAGCAGTGACGTGCTCTCTGCAGTTCTTGGGTTAGATCGTGATCTGTGGTGGGCTTTTCTGTCTGTCAGACCCCTGAGAAACGACTCAGTACTGCGGCCCAGCATACTGATAACATCAGCTGAAGATGTGCTCTGTGTTTCTGTTGTTGAATGATTGTTTTACTTTTATACATTGAAAATGTAAACATCGGACACTGAGCTGCATCTGTAGAGACGTGGCTGTGGTCCCCAGAGCAATGGAGTGGTGATGGATGTCACGGTCGTGTGTTTTCTTCTGTAGGTGGTGTGACAGAGTGAGTGATGCCGGGCTGCTGGTGAGGAATGTCCGTCTGTTTACTCCTGGCCCTCTTCACACTGACCACACACACTCAGGTGAAACACACACACACACGCACACACACACACACACACACACTTGAGTGAAAAGACACACACACTCTAGTAAAACAACACACACACACTCAGGTGAAACACACACACACATTGAGTGAAAAGACACGCACAAACTGAGCACACACACTCTAGTAAAACAACACACACACACACTTGAGTGAAAAGACACACACACACTGAGCACACACACTCTAGTAAAACAACACACACACACACTTGAGTGAAAAGACACACACACACTGAGCACACACACTCTAGTAAAACAACACACACACACACTTGAGTGAAAACACACACACACTAGCACACACACTTAAAAACAACACACACACACACTTGAGTGAAAAGACACACACACACTAGCACAACACACCAGAAAACAACACACACACACATTGAGTGAAAAGACACACACAACTGAGCACACACACTCTAGTAAAACAACACACACACACACTTGAGTGAAAGACACACACACACTGAGCACACACACTCTAGTAAAACAACACACACACACCAACACTTGAGTGAAAAGACACCACAACACTGAGCACACACACTCTAGTAAAACAACACACACACACACTTGAGTGAAAAGACACACACACACTGAGCACACACACTCTAGTAAAACAACACACACACACACTTGAGTGAAAAGACACACACACACTGAGCACACACACTCTAGTAAAACAACACACACACACTTGAGTGAAAAGACACACACACACTGAGCACACACACTCAGTAAACACACACACACACACACACACACACACACACACACACTGAGTGAAAAGACACACACACTCTAGTAAAACAACACACACACACTCAGTGAAACACACACACCATTGAGTGAAGACACGCACAAACTGAGCACACACACTCTAGTAAACAACACACACACAACTTGAGTGAAAAGACACACACACACTGAGCACACACACTCTAGTAAAACAACACACACACACACTTGAGTGAAAAGACACACACACACTGAGCACACACACTCTAGTAAAACAACACACACACACACTTGAGTGAAAAGACACACACACACTGAGCACACACACTCTAGTAAAACAACACACACACACACTTGAGTGAAAAGACACACACACACTGAGCACACACACTCTAGTAAAACAACACACACACACACTTGAGTGAAAAGACACACACACACTGAGCACACACACTCTAGTAAAACAACACACACACACACTTGAGTGAAAAGACACACACACACTGAGCACACACACTCTAGTAAAACAACACACACACACACACACACACTTGAGTGAAAAGACACGCACAAACTGAGCACACACACTCTAGTAAAACAACACACACACACACTTGAGTGAAAAGACACACACACACTGAGCACACACACTCTAGTAAAACAACACACACACACACTTGAGTGAAAAGACACACACACACTGAGCACACACACTCTAGTAAAACAACACACACACACTTGAGTGAAAAGACACACACACACTGAGCACACACACTCTAGTAAAACAACACACACACACACACACATACTTGAGTGAAAAGATACGCACAAACTGAGCACACACACTCTAGTAAAACAACACACACACACACACACACACACACACACTTGAGTGAAAAGACACGCACACACTGAGCACACACACTCTAGTAAAACAACACACACACACACTTGAGTGAAAAGACACACACACACTGAGCACACACACTCTAGTAAAACAACACACACAATAGGGTGAAACGACAAACACAAACTCAGGTGAAACGCACACACACTCTAGTAAAACAACACACACACGCACACACACTTGAGTGAAAAGACACACACGCACACACACACACGTACACAATTCCACTGACCACAGACACAACGAGCACACACACATACTGACTACACACAGACAGGTGCAACACAATAAACAACACAAGTGCAACACACTCAAGTGAATCATAATCCCACTAACCACAGACACTTGGTTTTAAGCGTTTCTACTGCACATGTATTTGTTCACTACTGAACTGAACTTCATGTGGAAACAATGATCACGAGGACGGAGAGTTCATCATGTTCCGCTGCTCTTCCACAAACATAAACTCTCTGCTTTGCACTTTTATAAGTCTCAAGTTAATATTATTTATGGAAAAAACCACGAGATGAATCATTTCGAGTGCTATCGTCTTAAAAGGATCTGATCTACATGAACATCAAAGTACATCTGACGCTCCTGCGTGATTAAAACAACATCATTATCTCAAATGAGATTTTAGGATGCTGCAAGCTTTTAAGTGAAAGATAAATGATCTCTGAGTGCTGGATTATGTGTTCTGGAAACATTTATGGGACGCGTGGCCTGTGTTCAGGGTCACATGTGATAACCGCACAGGTTTCATTACCTGAATGTCAATTATAATCATCTGTCTTTTGAAGTCTCGCTCACATTAATGAAACATTGTGTTGAGAGCAAGACGCGGGTTCAGATCCATTGAAATTCTTCATTTATCACCGAACCAGCCAGGTTATGATGAGAGAGGACAGCCATTTTGTTATGACTGATATGTTACCAAATGAATATTTCAGGTTAAATCCAAGAAAAGCTTATCGGCAGCATTTGTGGAATAATGTTGAGACCGGCTTTACTGCGTGGCTCTACATGACATTGAAATATAATGTAATGTGATCTGTAGTATTGAAGTGGATGTGTAATATTTGTAGGTGTCCTCTGGAAAGTCTTTGAAGCTGTTGCAGGAACAATGGAGGAGCTACACGAATGAATGTATTCAGAGCTTCATCAATACTCCACCAGCCTCTGGTCAGACGCACACGCACACACACACACACACACACGCACACACACGCACGAACACACACACACACACACACACACACAAATGCAATCTCGCACACAAGTTTGTTTTGGTATCCTTCTGGGGACCTCCTGTAATGCCATTTTCCATCTCCTACCCCTAACCACACCTCTAAAACCTCTAAACCTTTCTGCATTTTTACACTTTCACTTAAGGATTATTTAGTATGTTTAATAATCAGCCAACAAAAATATGTGGGAATCTACTGAAAATCTCATGCAATATTGAATTATACATTCTATATATCGAAACCAAGTGCAATATATAAAAAAGCCGCAATTTTAATATCAAACTGCAGTCGGGTTGTTTTGATTGAGTAATAATAACTCAGCTAGCTAACACAATACAAACATGATAACATGATAAAAAACTTGATTTTCAAACAGATTTATCGTTTTTTCCAAATAAACTCTTCATATATTAATGCTGTTTTATTCAATATATTTTCAAATATGTAATAAGTGATTTAATTGACTGTGTTGACAGTTAAAGGGATAGTTCACCCAAAAATGAAAATTCTGTCATCACACCCTCCTGTCATTTCATACCTGTATAAATTACTTTGTTCTGATGAACACAGAGAAAGATATTTGAAAGAATGTTGGTCATTTTCAGTTCCGGGACATCATTGACTACCATTGTAGGAAAATTGAAATGGTAGCCAAAGGTGCCGCAGAACTGTTTGCATTCCTAAATTCTTCAAAAATACTAATTTTGTGTTCGTTTGAACCAATATTTTAATATTTTCTTCCTACTATGGTAGTGGATGATGTCCCAGAACTGAAAATCGCTAACATTCTTCCAAGCCAGAGCTGTTGTTCTTACAGTACACAATGTATCTGATTTCAGGTTGAGTTATGAATTATATCGGTATAATGTATGTGATATTGTATATATTGTATATGAAATTGAAATGCATTGTTGCACATTGTTGTCTCTCTCTCTCTCTCTCTCTCTCTCTCTCTCTTTGTGTCGGTCTCTCAGGGTTGGTGTGTAACAGAACATTTGATCAGTATGTGTGCTGGCCCGATGGCTCTCCTGGCACTGTTGTTAACGTGTCCTGCCCGTGGTATTTACCCTGGTATCATAAAGGTGAGAGACAATACAATTGAAATGGCTTTCGTGAACTATCACCTGTTCACCAGTACAAAAGTCCTGTAGTGTGTGTTGGGTCTTATTCCAGTACGATTTAAATTGTTGTTCTCATCTGCCAGATAACATCCCCAACACAGTAGAGACCCACACCAACCAGTTTCATTTACATTTATGCATTTGGCAGACTTGCTTTTATCCAAAGCGACTTACATTGCATTGTACTATACATTTGTTTCTGACTATGTGCAATCCCCTGGGATCGAACCCATGACCTTGGCGTTGCAAGCGCCATTCTCTAACCACTGAGCCGTTTCCATTAAAACCAGTACAATTCCCATTACAACATTACATCCTTTAGAATTTCTGTGTTGGAGATAAAAGGATTTTCACTTAAGATACTGTGCATACATACATAGGTTTTATCCTAACATAACAAAACAAATATCCAAGCTAATGAGATCACGGGGGAATGTGCTGAAAATCAGTTTAAATGCTGTGTTTGTTAGTTTAGCTTTAGGCGTGTTAATAATTTAGTTGAGTTCTCCGATCACTGATCGGTCATATTGTTTCTGTGTGTGTGTGTGTGCGTGCGTGCGTGTCGGAGCAGTTCAGCAGGGTCTGGTGTATCGCGTGTGCAGTGCTGACGGCAGATGGACACACAGTAAAAACACCAGCGAGTGTGAACAGGACGATCCGGGACAGGTGACACTCTTTTGTTGTTGTTGTGGTGTTTAATGGTTTGTTTGTGAACGCTGATGCTGATGAACCCCCCTCTCTCTCTTTCTCTGTGAAGAGGCAGTACGGTCAGATTCTGGGTAAATTCAGAGCCATGTACACCGTGGGTTACTCACTCTCTCTCGGAGCGTTGATTCTTGCCCTCGGCATTCTGGTGACCTTCCGGTAACTACCCGTCCGTTCCGGAAAACACACAGACACCTGTTCACATGCACAAATGTCATTTTTATGAGCTTGAAGAGGATGTTATTCGTACAACCAGTCCGGAAGAAACTGATTCACTTGTTGTGGAAATGTACATATGATGTGACAAACAAGTAATTTCGCCGGATAATCACAAGATCCTGGGTGTCGAGACCTCGTGATTCATTTTAAACCATTTGTGTGTACAAACAAGGTGTGTAAGCGGGCACATACGAGACAGCACTTCTAGTGTTTTGCAATGAAATCCATCTAAATTCTCAACAACGGCTTCTCGTTTTCCCATAATGCACCTCTGCAGGAAGTTGCATTGCATGAGGAACAACATCCACATGAATCTGTTCGGTTCCTTCATCCTGCGCGCTCTCTCCATCCTCATCAAAGACGCACTGCTGGATCAGATGAACAGGGTTCAGAGCGGACCGCATCATTATCAGGGTCAGCGCTGGGTCGACATGCAGGTACTCATGTTCCATCCACTGTCGTCATATGCAACGCAAACCTTGTCGTTATAGATATTTTAGATTTAATTTATTCGTTTCTTATTATTTCAAATGTTGTATTTTTTTGCGTTGAATACATTTTGTGGGTGATGATTAAAAACCAATAAAATCGCAAAATGTGTAATAGCTGTCGATTTTCTCATTGCAATCCATATGTGTTTTGGTTAAAAATGAAGTATATCAAAAATCATCATTCAGAACTGTCTTCTCTCACCTCAAATCACAACGATAAACTTATAATAATGATTTATGAGTTGAGCTGATTTTGCTAGGTAAAAAATACGCAAAGTAACTTGCAATTTCATGTTTGAAACAGAGATGGCGATAGAGAGGCAACAGTTCAGCATTGCTGCTATCATTTATTTGTTCTGTAGTTTTTAAATGTAAAACTTTTTATAAT
Source organism: Triplophysa rosa (assembly GCF_024868665.1). Classification (NCBI taxonomy): domain Eukaryota; kingdom Metazoa; phylum Chordata; class Actinopteri; order Cypriniformes; family Nemacheilidae; genus Triplophysa; species Triplophysa rosa. Next base: position 30,499,702 of record NC_079893.1, on the reverse strand, counting down.
AGGATATATATTGATTAGACGTTTTGCTAAAATATCGTGTCGTCGCTGGTCACATGCACGTTTCTTGTATCGTTTTTTCAGACTGTCACTGGGTGTCGTGTCGCCATGGTGATGATGCAGTACAGCGTCATGGCAAATAACTATTGGCTGCTGGTGGAGGGCTTGTACCTGCACAGTCTCCTGGTCATCGCCGTTTTCTCGGAGAGGAATTACTTCTATATATATCTGTGCATCGGATGGGGTGCGTGGGACTTCACACTGCACATAAATCAGCTTTAGTTTTCAATTCAGATCTGTAGGATTGACTGTACTGTTTACCAGTTACAAATCTGCTGACTTGCTAACACATGCTTAAACGTGTGAAACTAAGTGTATTTCTGGTCACATCACCTGTTTCTGGATCAGTTCATGTGGTTGAAATGACTCTTTACACGCCATTTTTCTGCATGCCAAACATCAGATTTTGATCATAACATAAGTATGAGTATTTACAGACGAACAGATAGTAACTTTTGTGTCTTTGTGTTGCAGGTGCGCCTCTTATTTTCGTGCTGCCGTGGGTCGCAGTCAAATACCTGTATGAGAATCAAGAGTATGTCTCCTTTCATTTCAGGTTTTACATGTCGTGACCCCAGAAATGTTTAGGTCACAATGTATACATGTATTTTTGCGTTGGACAAAATATCATACAAATTATTCCAACCTTTTCTTAGGTCTAACTGTCAAATCGATTAATTGCAAATAATCAATTCCAAAATGAACGTTTGTGATTATATGTGTGTGTGTAAATATGTGTTATGTATACACATGTATGTGTGTGCACTTATACACAGTATACTACACACACAATATTATATAAACACAAACATTCATTTTGGAATCGATTAATCGCGATTAATCACGATTTGACAGCATTAAAAAATGCTAAAAAGTAATAATTAAGGTTTTGAGATGTTTGTGTTTGTCTTTAAACAAATGTCATTTGGTTTGATATTTTGTTATCTAATGCAAGATTTTCAAAGTTTCAACATCAAATTTTTATGGATTATAAACATTTTATGCTTTGAAATCTCCCACCACTTCACCGTACATCGCAGGTCTGTAAAACATGTCCGGCACATTAAATTCTGATTGAGCTATAAAGTAAAACCTCACATCCTCGTGTATGTAGAATGTGTTTGTGTGGGACCTGCTGTACAGAAACGGGAGATTCGATTTAGCTTTTTATGAGCCATTTATACAACTGATTTCCCTTAACAATCATATTCTGTTCCGTCTGAAGAGACAAAGATAGAATGAATCACAGCCCTTAAATATCAGACACAGATCATCTTGGAGATACAGTATTTAAACCAACTTGATTTTATTATCTTTAAAGGTTTTCAAATATAAAGTGAGCTTCTGTAACACAGTTGTTATTCAGCAAACTTTTAGAGACAAATTTGTCCCTCAAGGATAGAGAGGTACTGTAAATAACAAAGTACTTGTTGAGCTTTTATCATAATTAAATAGTGTCCCACAGAGGCCTCCTATTAATCCCTTATGAATTCATTTATAAAGAACTTGGCTATTAAAACGATCTCTGACAAAGTGTTTTATCCTAGACTGATAAATGACAGACAGGATTGAGTTTGAATATTGAACATGCTCGATTAACCTCGCAAAGTTTTCGGCAACTCCATCACCAGCATTACAAGAGTTGGGCAAGTGTTTATCCTTAGCAACCAGATGTGAAACATGATGTACTCGTACATTTGACTTATAAATACCTGTGAAATCTAATACGATACGAATAATATTCACAGGTGTATTCACTCGCTCTATTCAAATAAGAATGAATCATCTCATTACCATGGTAACACTTGGTAAGTCACGTAATGCTTACATTTAAGAATTAAGTTTAGAACGCAAAGGGCATCGGCAAACACACAATTAAAACTGAACACAGAATCAAAACCTGACTGTTAATATATTATTGCAAATCATTTATGCTATTCAACTTTTTAACTTGTTTAACCTTTTTAACATCCAGTTCATTTCAGATGGATAAAATCTCCCTTCTTTCTGTTTGTTGGTTATTCATGGTTCCTGTTTCTCTTTCTGAAGTAACCATTACCAATAAACCGATAGAAAACATTTGGATTTGAATGAGTGCTGTGTTCATTGTTCGTATTGCATATGATTTTTCTCTGTATTGTGATTCATATACAGATGTTGGGAAAGGAATATTAACATGGGTTATTGGTGGATCATTCGCTCCCCCATTCTGTTCGCATATCTGGTAAGAGACACACACACAAACGCATTCTCTTCTCATTACATTCATCTAAAACAAAAACAGTCTTTAATCCACAACATTTAGTGTGTCTAAGCTCATTCCGCACACATCTGAAGGAACGCTGTGTGAACGCCGCAGGCTCAGAAACGCTTTACGAAGTCGACATGTCACTGAGCATTAGTAGAGCGAGCTCAGATATACAACCGCTGCAGGGACTTTACAAAACAAAACACATGAACACTCGGATGCCAATTGTGTTTCCAACTGATAAAATGATGTACATCATAACTCCCATGTGTTCCTGCTGTTGTATTGTGACTTCTGTTTTGATTAAGCACCTATGCATGCAAAAATGATGTCGCTCTCATTGTTAAAGCATTGAACGCGTTCTTTGTCTCTCTCTGGAACAGATCAACTTCATTATTTTCATTCGTATAATAAAGATTCTGATGTCCAAGCTGAAGGCCCATCAGATGAGATACACCGACTATAAATTCAGGTAAAAACCTAAATCTCTTCTCTCCTGCTGGGAAGACGGCGGTCTCTCATTAAATCTCTTTTCATTCAAAGGCTGGCAAAGTCCACTCTCACCCTCATCCCGCTGTTGGGAATTCACGCCATCCTCTTCACCTTCGTCATCGATGAATCCGTGCCAAAGGAATCTCTTCTGAGGCTCATCCGCCTCTTCTACGACCTCCTCTTCAGCTCCTTCCAGGTCAGAGGTCGAGCGATGCCCACCACCTCCGCATTAGCATTAAAGTGATTTCAAACAGGAAATTTACACACAGTCTTAATTTACGATGTTGCTCATGTTGAGAGTTTCTGAATGAATGTTGTTTTGTAACTGTCTATTGTGAGATTTGCATGCGGGTTCTTGAAGTGTTGTGTGTAATCGCAGGGTCTCCTCGTGGCCATCCTGTACTGCTTTGTCAACAAAGAGGTGAGGGATGTTTGTGACTTCTTCAAAATCGTTTACAAACATAAATATGGAACACAATCATTCAAAATGGCAACATTAATCCCAGTAGCTTCTCAACTGGTTTGGCTTCAGGACAGTTGCTCAATTGTTTATTTACTTGTTTATGTAAATGGCATGTATTTCAAAATAAATGGTGTATGGGTTATTCAAAGGTACATATAGGCTAGGGATTTCAAACTATATAGTTGATGAGTATGTGCATTACTTGGAGGTCAAACCTTTGGCATTGCACGAAAGCCAGCATTCAAAAGTGAACTAAATATTCATAAAATTATAATTTGAAAATTGTAATTGCACGAAAATGTATGTATTTTATACATAATTGGTGTAAACAAAACTTTGCTCCCAATCTCTTTTCCTTCAGGTCCAGAGTGAGATGTTGAAGAAGTGGAAGAGGTGGAAACTCGGAAAAGATATTGAAGAAGAATACCGTCACACTCACAGTCAAACACCCCATGCCAAAAGCGGCAGTATCGCCCTGGCGATGACCCACGAATGCCCTGACACCCCTGAGCAGGCGGACTCAGCCCCGCCCTCTACCGAGTCCCAGTGTTTAGTGACTGCCCTTCACAATGGATTGAATAGAAGCCGCGGCCGAATTCGGTTGCAGTTGACCTCCGGGCCAGAGGAGGGCGCCAGTAACTGCAGCTCTCTGACGGACGTTTGTCTTGAAGAGCGTCCGCTTAACGGCGAGTGCATGGAGATCATGACGGAAACCAACGTTTGAGGGATAACCGTAATGGTTCGGTCGTAACTGTGGTGAGACAGATATTCTTCATTTAATGATTTGCTTTTTCAGTATTAAAATCAACAGAGAAGAAATGACCGTCATTAGCTCATTCTCATGGCCATTATCATGACAATGCAGGGAACAACACTGACATGTGGAGCTAGAAAACTCTGTAAAAATTGAACTTTGCTTTGACATTCTCTCCACTCAACAAAAATACACTGCCCGTCCAAAAAAAGTCACACACTCTAATATTTCGTTGGACTGCCTTTAGCTTTCATTACAGCACGCATTCGCCATGGCATCTTTTCGATAAGCTTCTGCAATGTCACAACATTTGTTCCCGTCCAGAGTTGCATTCATTTTTCGCCAAGATCTTGTATTGATGATGGGAGAGCCGCTACCGCAAAGTCTTTTCCAGCACATCCCAAAGATTCTCAATGGGGTTAAGGTCTGGACTCTGTGGTGGCCAATCCATGTGTGAAAATGATGTCTCATGATCCCTGAACCACTCTTTCACAATTTCAGCCCGATGAATCCTGGCATTGTCATCTTGGAATATGCCCGTGCCGTCAGGGAAGAAAGAACCCATTGATGGAATAACCTGGTCATTCAGTATATTCAGGTAGTCAGCTGACCTCATTCTTTGGGCACATAACGTTGCTGAACCTAGACCTCCAATCCAATGGGAGGCTCTTACCTATTTGCTTAATTAAATCCAGGTGGTGTCTTTGTTTTGGACGGGCAGTGTAGTATTATGAATTATAGATGGTCGCTATGAGAAGCATTACTGCTGTAAAAGTTCAAAAAAGAGGTGCTTTAAACACCTTCATCCTAAGTATTGATCTTCTTCAGCCATCTGGACTCACCAGAACATTATCGAGATGTTGGCTTGTGTGAGTTTTTTCCAGAAGAAAATGCCAATAGAGCCTCTTGGCTATTTACTCATTCTGGAGTTCAATCCAATTTCAATTGAGTCGCTCACCAAAACACCTCGCACTCATATAAAGAACGATCTGTGAGGCGTGTGACAGATCATTCATAATTCAGAAGCATTTCCACAGAACGCTCGACCTCATGAGCGGTCAGATCTTCAGACGGGATACTCACAAACGGATGTGTCAATCAAAGATCATCGGACGCTTGTGATGAATACAGCTGTGCTTGATGTTTCACGCGAGATATCGGTTTGTGTTATTATGAACAAACATTTTTATATACTCGCATACATGTGTTGTGAACTCTCCGACGTGTTTTTAAAGCATACAGTGTAATGTTACTGTGTGAATTCGCTTAAACAACACGCATGCATCAGTTGGAGTGCCATTCGAAGCCCGAACTACCCAAAGACAAGCAACTCAACTGAGAGACTTCAGGAATGTTTCCTTACGATTCCCTCGTGAAAGACTTGTGGGATTGTGGGGGACCCCAGACGGCATTCAAGAGCGACTGTACGAATCATTGCTTATGGAAAATAACATGCCTAATCTTTCCATGTTTGGGTGCAAAGGGTTTGTTTGGCTCTAAGCCATGTCATTTCAACATTACCGATTACATTGATGCTTAAAGGCGGGGTAACTGATTTCCGAATTACGCTTTAGACAACTGAGTCGGGCCGAGTACCAAAACTACCTTGTAGCCAATCAGCAGTAAGGTGCACAGTGCACAGGACGGACATTAGCTGAGCGCTGACGAAAGCGAAAGATGGGGGTAGGGGTGTGTCTGTTTTGGTGATTTGAACATCAAAAATGGCTAAGAGAAATCGGACACCCCGCCTTTAATGCACAAAACTTTTTATTAAAAATGTTGCCCATCGTTAGTATATTGAAAATAAAGATGGCAGGTTTGATGTTGTTTAGAACAAATATAGCTTGTGTTAAAGCTTAAATAATGTTTCTTTTATACGCCACGTCATAACATGGAATTTAGCGTGTTTCGAGTACCGGACATCCTGTGAATTTGATGCATCCGCTTCATTCGTATGTTCATTTGTTTCTACGCTTATACGAGAAAGGTTATGTAATTATGGAACATACTGTATATGTGAAAGAAAGAGTTAATGAATTATTGAGACATAAAGAAGGACTGTACAAATAAAAGTCCCTGCTGTGGTTTGCACAGTAAATGTACAAAGAGTTCTCTGAAACCTGTGAATCTGTGCTCCATAAATCACTGACCCCTACACATGCAAATGACCACATTACCCACTAACACACACACATTTACATAGCGAGCGATCTATTTAGGGACATTGCATTGACGGACATTGTATAATTTATACAATTATAATTTCTTTAGTGTAACTCAAAGCGTGCAGTTCAAGAATAAAGAAAAAACGTAAGAATTAAAGACGTGATTTACTTCAAGACATCTTACTTCATGCTTTTGAAAATGAAGACATCCTACATGTCCACACAAAACAGATTACTTTTCCCGCTTTGCTCATAAAATCTTCCCACAGTATAGATACGGCATGCAAGACATAAACAGCGTCGGTCCAGAAGCACTTCCTGTTTCAGATTTGAACACTAGAAAAACGTGAGAACAAAACACACGCTATAGAACATGTCAAATCCAAATGACTTCATCGTGTATGCAAAATATAAAAACTGGAAATTGGAAGTGCGTCTGACTAAAACCCATGAAGAAATAAAAGAATGCAAAATAGAAATAACTTTCATACTTTAATTCACTTGTATTATCCAAATGACATTGAGAATTTGACGTTGACTCTGTTAATTCCTTCATATTTTGCACACGTGATGCTTTCTACACTTTCAGGCATTTATCCCACACAACTTAACGCTAAAAGAAATGCAAAGAAGCTAAAAGTTGATTAAACTGTATTATACACAGGAGCTGCCCATGTGAGGAACGTTCTTCTTATCTCCCATCATTAATTCTGTTTCAAGGTCATTTACACGTAGCACATCCGTTCTCCCTCTATGATGCCGTGACTTCTCTTAATGAGATCGGCTCATTTCAGGACATACGTTCCAGCGTATGGTCGCATGAAATATCTCAATCCTGCAGCCAGAATTCTTTGACGACCCTCGTTAACCACAGAATGGGTCATTTGATGGTGATTGACTCTGGGATTGTAAGTGTCAGGACGGGATGTAATCTCTCTGGCTGTGGACACAAAGGAGATTCTTTAGTTAAATCAGCCAGCGCCGAACTGAGGCGTTTTACTGCTGTGCTTAACATTAACACGCTTGTTAAAATGCCATTTACACTGCATTGCACAGTTAAACACGAAGTACCAATAATTGCGCTGATTATTGTCAAGCAAACAGGTGTAATTTGAAATACATTTCAAAATTTGATAATCAGCAGTCTTCACTGAAATTGGACTCTATGACAATCACTTCTCTTTATTAATAACTCTTCACCTCATGTGATGTGTATAAGGAACTAAGCATTTTAAGTCCCATCAGGAAACATTAACGATCCACTTTAATAGCAAGACACTTTGATACACCACATTTACACTGTGTTTGTAGCATTGACAACACAATTACATGGTGCTTAATTTGTATTCACGCATCCTGATCCATCACGCAAGCCCTTAAGCCATAATGATTCTGTTATCAGGAGAAATAAATATTTCAGTGGATGAGGAGTAGGGGCGTCGCAAGTGGGGGGAAAAGGGTGACTGAGTACATAGGGCCTTGACATGTGAGGGGCCTTGAAGTTCCTGAAATTATGATAATTATTATTTTACAATTGTGCGCCTATACTGTATGGAGGACTAAACCTGCAAAAATTATCAATAAATAAACGTATAAATAAATAAATGTAAAAATAAAAGGAAATGATAAATAAAATAATCTAAAATTAAAAATAAATTAAAAATGGACACAAAAAATAATACATCTATTTAAAAAATGAAAAAAAAAGTTAAAGCTAAGATCAATAATAGCTAAAAACGAATTATTTTGTTGTATCAAACCATTCATTCCTTTATTTATTTTCATATTATTACATTTATTCGTTTATATATTTATTTGTTTTATTTTTTTGATAAAAAAAAATATTTTATTTAAAAAATTTATTTTGAGAAGTTTCGGCAGATGTCTGTGTAAATGCTTCACACGATCACAGCAGGCATGCAGCAGCTAACTGAGTTCCGAGTTTTCCATGTCCCGCTCACAGTCTGCGTTCACTGACTTCGCTCACAGCAGATGATGGAAAGTCTCATCGACAGGTATGAAGTACATACACCTTTTTCAGCTAGTGCTTGATCCGATCAAGTAGTATTTGGGTAGTTTGTTTGAAGTATTTGTGTCGGAAATGTTTAAGTGCAGTGGCAGTATTTTTGGAAGCCTGCTTAAATGATTGTTATCGATCCGGTGGTCTAAATTAACACCAAATTCGCTGTTAGCATTCACAAAAATTAGGCAGGAGACTGTGAGAGTTATATTCAGCAGACAACCCAAAAAATGGTTGGAATTGAATATACAGGGCAGGCTGCTAACTTTAAAACAACCACTTAAAAACAATGTACACCGGACTACGGAGCGCATGAAGGGACAAACATCTCGCGCTTTTTGTTTTTATCTGCATATTGACGTAAACTTAGGCAGTTCTTCTGACATATTACGTTTATCCCTAATAATATATAAACATTCAACTAAAATAATAAACATGCCAAACAAAATTAAAAAGGTCAATAAATATGTAAGTAGTGTATAGTGTATTTAGGCCTTATTATTGTTAATAAAAATTGATATGAGGGAGCCATTTTTTCTTGACATTCTCGACCTGGCATTAAACTTTTTAAATTGGCAGTCTCACAGTAATGAAGTGGCATTATTACTACCATTTATGCACTCGCCTATTCTTACACTACACATTACTGTGGGTAACATAAAATATATTTTTTACTGTTCAATAGTTAAATGTGTAATGTTTTGGACGGCGCAGTGTCTCTATTAATGAAACACAATTCAAATAAAATATAGTTCAACTGTCAATTCATGTTTAAGGGGATACTGAGGTGATTCATATTTAAGTATATCACAATTCATACAGAAATTAGATTCAGTGCTGTATTATAAATAAATAGAACAATTTACTTTGTTATATAATAGCTTTTATTTGCTAAATAGCGTGGAGGGGCCCCACACTTTGCCTTTGCACAGGGCCCAGATTCTGTGCTACGCCCCTGATGACGTGTGGCACAGAGATGTGCAAAATAATTATTTACTTGATATTAAAAATGGTCATTTATTTTAGTCTGATAGAAGAAGTTAGCATGATGGCATTTCAATATAAAATTGTTTGTGTTCAACTGAAGAAGGAAAAATGTGTAGTTATCGGGTTGAGAGAGTTTATGGCACGTTAAGTAGATGAGCAGAATGACATATTTTGCTTTATCTGTTACATAAGTGTTTACATAACGGTGGCAGAAACTGCTGCGAATTCATTTAAAAACACTGTTATTGTGATATCGCTGTACAAATTCACCCACCCATGAACATCACATAAAACCCAAATTGTGACGAAATCAAATGAAGAATGTAGACCGCTTGGACTATGCCGTCCTCCTTAATCGTCACAGGAAGTCAAAACTGTTTCAAAACAATGGAAATAGAAGCGCTGTGATGTTATGTCTTCAATCCCCCATTTACTGTCTGATTTATGTCGCTGTTCTTATCGTTCATCACACACAGAGCTACATAAACAAATTCCTACCGATTCCCATTTCCCATGTGTTTGCCCAGCGTTCTGTCAATGTTTGCACAGCTTTTGATTGACGATAAACTGTTTGCTTGGCCTGTGGCTTCACATAATCATGCAAATGTGTGTGTGTTCTGTAGTTCTATGAACATATTACAGTGTCAGACATGCGGATTTAGATCCTACTTTTGGCCACTTGTTTACAGCACGTGAAATCATTTGTTATTTATATCTACTTTCTTTAAAAAGAAAACAATTCTTAGCCATTTTTATGGCACATGGTATCAGAAGCACATAAAACTAATTCACATTGATCGGACAAACAACAGACATCAACATTGTGAGTCGGCTGTTGGATTTAGGGGGAATTTAGGAGGATGTGTAGTGTAAGCCTGTCATACAAAATGTACTGTTACCATACAGTGTATTTTTGTAATAATGCATATACATTCCATGACATTTGCCGTACTGATCCATATGTTTTTTCTAAGACGTTAATGTATATAAATGGTTGTTTGCATACTGTATGAGTCTATGTTCTTATCGTGTTTTAAATCTTGTTAATGTTGGACTGGAAGTAGAGGGTGGAGCTGAGAAGAGTGTCTTGTTTCTGGTTGGCTGGAGGACTTTGACTGACAGTGAAGTAAAGAACAGTGAACGTATCATCTTGCTGCTGAGTCTCTATGATGTCACGATCAGTCTGTGGAGTAGCGACATATCAGTGCGATTATGTAAATGTACGATTGACTTTACCGGTCCCAGAATTTACATCGATGACCCGATACCAAACGTAATAATAAACCAAAATTGTTTCATGTCCAAATTTTCCTTAAAGCTGTAATCTGCAACTTTTTCCTCTTTGTGGCAATCTCTATTTGAAACATAAATCTGCAGGATGCTTTATACATAGATGTTTATGTACTTGCCCAATGACTGTTTTGTTTGTTTTTATGCCGAACAGTTTCAGATTGCATCTTTAAAAACATGACATGACATGAGCTGTAACTCTGATGATGGGTTTCAGTTTATGTTATTTTAGAAAATGATCCATCACTCACCTTGGTACATATGGTGATCGGTTCAGCATCGTGATGTTCTGGATCTGTTGCACGAGAGAGACTTTGAGAGAGATTATACTTTGTATTAGAAAGTATGTATATGATTTGACAGACGTACCCTTGGAACTGTTTGGTTCTCTGTTTTGCATGTTCAGCATACAGAGCGTCAGTCCAGAGATCACCAGCACGGCCGGACCCATGATGAACACCATCAGAGGACCTGAAGAAAACCACCAGTCATCATCTCCAGACAGCTGTTCCCTTTCTGTCATTTTGTTTAAGGTCACAGGAGCTTTGACCCAATCCCCACACTCTCAAAGTGTGGATTATATAAACACTGTGAGAGTTAAGTTGACCCTTTTTAACACTGGCGATTTTGCTGTGCAAAAAAAAAATCGCGTTTATGCCATCCGAAGTGGCCTATAGAACAGTTTTGTATTTCACCATCACAAAGTGACATGCATGTATACTGTTGGGGTGATGCTTTTTAAAAACGCTGTTGAATTGTAAAGAGAACAAATTCGTTGATGCGTATCATGTTACCTGTTGATGAGGATAAGACGTTAATGTCGTCAGGTCTGGTAGATGTGTAGAATAAACTTCTTGGAGTCCTGTGCGAGTCTGCTTTTGTGAATGTGAGAAGATGAAAGTACTTTAGAAATGCAAATGCTCTCAGATTGACTTCATGTGTCCAGTCCACAGTCCACTGAGATGTGTGGTCAAGTAAAATAGTGTCAATTTCATGTTACCTGTAAATGTTGTTGTGATGTCATGAGGTGCCGGCGTGAATGATCTACTCGAGGAGGTTTGAGAATCAGATGTTGTCACTGTTGTAGTCCTCAGAGTCGTGTGTGTGTCTGCTGTTGTGTATGAGTGCGTCATTAATAAGTGAATCAGATCATTTTCTCCAAATGTTGTGATTTTGTTTACCTTTATATATTCTCAGATTGATTTGAAGATATGTGTCCAAAGCAGCACTTCTGTTCACACCACACCTGTAAAGGCCAGAGTCTGACTCCTGTAGATCAGCGATGGTCACTGTGAACGTGCTATTTCTGAAATCCTTCAGACTGAATCTCTTATTAGGTGACCGATCAGATGATACTAGAACATCATCACCTTTGCACGGCTCTCTGCAGAAATATTTTTTGTTGGTTGAAGCATAGCCATGAATACACGCAACGGTGACATGCTCTCCTTCACGTCCATTTATGTCCGTCTCATCAGTAGCTGAAATTCCAAATCCTGTTGAATGAAACATCCCAATGTTTAAAACTTGATATTTGAAAACCTCTTTTGTTTTTCAGTGCATAGTCAAGTGTTTTTGTGCTTTGTAGTGATGCACTGAAGTATTTGTACAGACGCATAACCATTATATTCCACTAAGACCAGTTTGTGTTTCTTACTTTACGTCACTACGGTTCGCTGCATATAGTGGAACTTCACACCTTCAGAAATGTAGCTTCCTGCTCTATAGTCACATTGCATGCACAGCTGTTTTCATACTGATCAGAGGTCAGTGTTTGCCCCTCTTTTGTTTTGAAAGAGATGTTAGCTGAACAATCTGATCCGTGCGATCCCAGCTTAATCGCTACCCCTCCTTGGTCATTATTCATTATACTTTCAGCACTTGTTAAGTATTTGCGCAGTTTTGCTAGTATTAGTATTGCTAGTATTGATAAAGCGAGTTGATGCTTATCTACACCTTCTAAATAAAACTTCAAATCTAAACACAACCGTAAGCTCATATCAACAGTTAAACAAAGTTTTTAATATGGTAATGACTCACCTGCCAGACAGAGCCACACTAAACCAAACTTCATGTTCATGTGCGTTCTAGTTTGTGTTTTGTTACTTCACGTCTCTACTGTTAGTGGCATATGGAGGAAGTTCAGGTTCAGAAGATTTTGCTTCCTCTTTTTGGCACGATGCATGCACGGGGAGCTGTTTTCACACTGATAAGAGGTCAGTGTTTGACGTAAACATAACTGTTTTTATGATGTGGCTAATTTGTATGCTTTCTTACGATCTCATTCATACATTTCAGTGCGATTTGCTTTCGCGCCGAGTTACGTTAGGGGCTTCAGTATTGCTTTTTTCTAGTAATCGTAGGTTTTTGTACGACTCTCAATGTACGAATTCATACGAATAAGCCACCTCGTAAAGTAGTTACGAATTCATGTGAGATAAGGTTGGTCAGTTGCATGCATAGTGCATACTTCTCTTTGAGTACACAAGCTGCATTCTGCATATTTCTTTGCTTTCGGACGCTACATTTTTAACAAACGTGGCCTGAATGTGAGTCTTTCTGATCTGAAATGACTTCAGATGTTCCTTCGGCGAAACAGAGTTAGCTTTACTCCACGCAGTCATGCTTGGGTTGGGTTTGTTGTATTTGTGTATGTGTTCATGCTTTGAGAATGAACCGTGAAATATGAATTACCTTATATCTCCTTAATGACAGACAGACAGGTGTTCCAATAACTTGTTTTTGGGTTATAAAAGAAACGGAACATGCAGCTTGATATCACAGTAACCCACATCAACAACTGAAAAAGTACTATAACTGATTTCAACGTTATTATATTAAGACAAAAAAATATTTGTGTGTGTATTGTGATTGATTTCGGGTCTTTCTAGTTGACTGGGTTTCTTGGAAAATAAAGATTGATTGGTGTCTTTGTTAATTTATTAGCTCTCATCCCGGGCTTATAAATTTTAAACTGGCTTGACTTTGACTTCGTAATAAAGATTTAATGATTAATGATGCTATTAGAATGAAAATAAAGGCTGTGTGTGTGTGTGTGTGTGCGTGCGTGCGTGCGTGCGTGCGTGCGTGCGTGCGTGTGTGTGTGTGTGTGTGTGTGTGTGTGTGTGTGTGTGCGTGTGTGTGTGTGTGATAGGAACAGTGAGAGAACATAAATATTCAGTCCTGTCTTAAAAATCATAAAATTATTCTAGACTCAAGAAATCATTCGTCTTCACGTGCCGTCATTCTCTACTCTGTTACTGGCACTCATGTTCATGCAAAATTATTATTTTATCAAACAAAGTGAGCGTGTACTTCAGATGCTTTTACTGAATGAGGAAAAATGATTCTCACGGTGTTTTTATGAGAAGATGTGCGTTTCTAATGCCTGCCAATGCCATTGTTATATTAACTGACACAGAGATGAGTGCCAAAAATCAAAGATTCTCTTCATAGACAGGTGCAGACAGGAACATCTATGATGATAATAAAAACGGGTTTTAGAGAGTTTCAGACAAACAAATATGTTATTAGTTTAATAGTTTAAAGGTCCAGTGTGTCATTTTTAGGAGGATCTATTGACAGAAATGCACATACTGTGATGAAGCGTTATGGTTTTATTATCTTAGAATGAGTTATCCGCATACACCGCAGGTCCCCTTACATAGAATTCATCATGTTTCTACAGTAGACTTGAACGGACAAACTGCTCTACAGAGGGCGTTTCGTAAATATGTTATCTCCTTTGGCAATGAATCGAAAACGTGAAGACATCTTATTCCTGTGTCAGCCACCTTAGTGCTTCGAAAGGTAGGGACGAGGGGTGGAGTATGCACCAGGAATCAAAGTAAGGTTTAATCATTAAGGCTGTTTTAAATGCTCTTATTTTACATGCAATCTTAAATATTACAACTTTTTAATCTTTTTTTAGACTGATTTCAGATTGTCCAATGCTTAATTAACAAATACATTTTTTTATTTAAATAATCTGTGTACAGTTTCTTTCTGTATTTGGTTTTATTATTCATTGTAAAGTACTCCTGTAGTAAAGGGTAAATACAGTATAAACCAGTAAATGCAACATTTTGAGTAACTCAATTATTTCATATGTAAAAAAATCTACTCAATTTAATTTTACATATAAAATAATTGAGTTACTCAGAGTTACTTAATTTTTTTACTTACATTTACTCAATTTAAACCGTATAATTCATTGATTTCACAGCTTTAAAATTTACTCAATTTTTTTAGTGTAAATTGTTTCACCAAAAAAAAATTGAGTAAATCCCGGTAAAACTTTTTAGAGTGTAAGCCATTGGTTGCAATTCGCGACCTCACCACTAGGTGCCGCTAAATTTCTTGCACTAGACCTTTAATGTTAATATTGTTATAACTGAAAGTTCTGCATACACGCAGTGTTTTGTGTACACAGTATACACCCACATGTTAAAGTGTTTGTATTTTAGTTTGTATTTCAATTACGTATCAACTTTCACATAAATCCAGCATAAACGTTCAGATTTAGTCAAGCTTCATCACATTCAGTTGTAAATGAATGAAATGAATGTGGGGAACTGTGACTTAACTGTGTGCTTTAGGCCTACCCTTTTTTTTAGATAAGTGTATTTTATAATTGATCTTGCTTTAAATGACCTGCAGTCAAGACAAATGAAACCTTTCAACCTGTTTATTGTTGGTGACATGATGTTGACATTATTGTTCTGTGGTTCTATAACAGGCTGTTGTCAAGATGTGACAATTATAAAACAAATTGTGCAGATAAAATACAGGAATACTTCATAAGTTCTTTATCATCAAAACATTTAATTAAAGCTATATTAAAGCTAGTTATTTCTAGCACACTACATTAGACTTCAGCTGTATAAATGGCACTGTATAGTACAAATGTACAGCGTGTCTTTTGTTTAAGACATGAGGGACAATATTATATTAGGATTTGTTAAATGACATCAAAGTGTTTGAAAGCTCATGTCAACGTGTCTGTTTCTCTGACAATGTTTCTAATATTTGCTTTTCCTGCCCCCTTCTGTGCCCGCCGGTCACTACACACTTTAGTTCATCAGAGTGAAATGAATTTTGTTTACATCTGTGGACTGCACACAATCTTTTAATCCTCTTAAAGCCAACAAAGAATTAAAATCACAGCACACAGTGTGACTGACACGGCTCTCATTCCCCCTTCTGCGTCCTACTGGCACTGGCAGGGATTTTCACACCAGCAGCCCTCACGCACCGTCAGTCACCTCAGGGCCATTACACCGAACACTGAAATCTTTTTGTGTGTGTGTGTGTGAGGCAGGACCTGATTGAGACACTGGGGAGGGGTTGAATGTAAAAGCTCTTCATGCATGAGGGGGCCAGTAATCAATATTGTAATTAAGTGCAATAATTGTTTTGAGGACAAATTACATTTCAGGTGTCTGAAATGTACCACATATAAAATAAATATAATATCTTAAACAATCACATTTACTTTTGTTTGAGGAAATGTCGGGATGGAATAAAGAAAAACCCAAGTGTTTGTTTACTTTAACCTTGAAAATGACCATATTTGACCCGATCCGTTTTTTTTATAAAATATGTTTCTCTGATTGTCAGACAGACAGAAAGATAGATACATTGAGAGCAAACTTTATCTGTAGGGTTAGTCATGAAATTCTGAATCAGTTGGCAGAACATTGATGCAGATGTGTGATAATGCTGCTCGTGTCCTTCAGGATCTCTTTTCAGCTTTGCAGAGGATTGAAAAGCAGAACAAAAGATGTCAAGCGACTGAACAGTGAGTTTACACTGTAAGAATGTAAAACTCTTCCATCTGGAAGGACGTCTATATGTTATATGTGTGCTATATTAAATGCCAACCAAGACCGAGCAAAAATTGCTAGTTTAGACTGATGTTATTCCGATTTTACGAGGTGGCTTATTCGTATAAATTCGTACGTTGTGAATTGTACAAAAACGTGATTGCTTGTAAAAAGCAATAACGAAGCCCCGCCCCTAAGCCTAACATTACTGATGCGAAAGCAAATCGTACTAAAATGTACAAATAAGATCACTGTAAAAAATGATTCTGTGTCATAGTAGATTTCATGAAATTAATTGAGTAAACTTGACTTAATACAATTGTGTTCTTGTTTTTTTAACCAAAATTTAAGTTAAAATTATAGAAATATCTTGAATTCTAAATGCACAAATAATTGAGTGAATTCAACTTAATTTTATCATGTTCAACCCACTTAAAATTGGATAAAGGATCTTTATTTAATTATTTTGTGGTGGAACTACATGAATTATTTAAGTTAATTTCCCTAACTGAGCAGTGAATTTAGAGTTCCCAGCATGCTCTGCATGCGACAGCATTAGGAGAGTCATTTTTGTGAAAAAGTGCTATTTTATGTGCTTTAGAATAGTGGTGCTATAGAGTGGTGCTTGTGCTCAGGTTGTGGGAGAGCTCGAGCTGTTTGTTTTTTCACACAGTGAACAGTAATGCTGCTAATGTCAGTACTGAGTCAACTCTCAGCTCACTTGTACATCATATATGTTATAAACAATAATAATGTTAAACTGAAGTTAAGAAAGATCAAGAAGTTATCTCCAATGCTCAAATTAGTATTTCTTCTTGATTTTTTAAAGTTTATCATGTGACGTGCTTAAATATTTTAGGTAATTTTACTTGATTTATTCGTGGAATATTGCGTTAAAAATATGCTTTAAAGTACTTAAAAATATTTTGTGTAATACTGTTACCTTAAATTTTAAAGTAAATAGCTGTGTCATTTTTAACCGTGTAGGAATTCATACGAATTAGCCGCCTGGTAAAATAGTTATGTTTTTGCTGTGAGATTGTGATGGTTATTCCTATTCAGATACTCATGTAGGTTCATGTACATACGTTTATACAAATTTTATATTTGTTGTAAATTCTTCAATTATTTTCTTAATTTTCTAAAAAATCTACATTTTTCAGATTTCTTTGGTTTTATTTTTTTGTTATGAATATATTATATTTCATTGCATACGGCGTGGAAGAGTGTTTTCTGTGGAAAGAGTAGTTCAGTACTGCGCGCGCGCGCGTACGTGCATGTGTGTGTTTAACTCTACAGTAACCATTAAAGTGATTAAGTTTGAGGTGCTGAAGGCAGGACTCCAGTTCCCAGCATGCACTGCGGCATGAAACAAACCACACAAACTACTGTTTCACTTTGCTGTTTATTTACACTGGTGTGTTTGTTGTCTTTGGTGTCATTGTCAGTTGGTCTTTTGTCAGATGTTAAAGGAATGAATAGTTAAGCATAAATAATTCCTCCCATTTAGTTTCACCTCCCATCTGAGGATTTGTCAGAAAAAAAAATCAAAAAAGTTTTTACATTTTCTTTCATCAGTGTATGTTGGTGATTGTGATGGTGGTTGAGAGCAACCATGTGAAAACTACAGTAAGGTGACGCCCCCTGTGGGCTCCATCAGGCTACTGCATGGTAAGTAAGTCTTTACCAAAATAATATACAAAAATCAGTCAGCTTAAATTAAATTCCTTAATAACACATTTGAAAAAATAAAAATATGTAACAAAATATGTATATAGAAATATATGTGTATAGATCTACAGACAAATATGTAACACAATTGTGTATAGTAGTTATTTCTGTTTCTTAAATTGTCCCAGCAAGAGATTCTGTGCACTGATACGTCTTTTGCATGCAGTTTGGGCAGACACATATTTTATGCAAATTATAGTTCTGTGTGCCGAGCTGATTGGCTGGACAGACATGCCCAGTTCCTCGCAAACTTTCTGCAGGCCCTTATGCATGCAAATGACATTCTGATCACACAAGAACAGATTCCTTCAGAATTTGAGAAGTTTTGGGTGACATTCACCTTTTCGACTGTGCGACCTAAACTCGCTCGGTAAGTTCGGATCAAACCACAAAACTCAAGCCTGGACGTTGTTGGATGCCGTGTTGACCGGTGGACTTTATCATCATCTCATTTTAATAGGCAATGGGCTGTAGGTGCAGCAAAGAAATATGCGAGATCTGCAAGGAAAATTGCAATAATGAATGCACGTGCCATTGTCATCAAACCACAGGTCACCACTGCGACTGCGACTGCGACTGCGGCTGTGGCTGCGGCTGCCCAGCGTTCTGTGAGATCTGTGAACTCTGTACCGACTGCTTCCCTGGATGCTGTGATATTTTGGAAATGCTTATACAATGTTGTTCCGACGGGTGAGTGGATTGAATCTCTGCCTCTTTATTCTGTTTCCAGAATGTGAAACATTTGTGTTCTTGTTTGTTTTGATAGAGAAGAACATATGTGTGTTAAAGTCACAAGTGACAAAAGTCAAGTTGGAAATATCCAAGAATATATATTTTTTTGTCTAAAGTGTTTAATCTGTCCTGATGAAATGGCTTTCTGGAGAAGATATGATGCAGTCAGGAGAAGCTTCATCTCATGTGAAGAACATCGAAGACAACAAACGATAAGATCTCAACATTTCCTAAATAAACATCAAGACGCTCCTGAGTGTCGACGCAATGGTTGATATGATCATTTTGAAGTGTGGGTAATATTTAACAGTCAAGAAACCATGTTTTTATACATGGTTTCAAAATGTCTGAGCATGCAAATGTTGCACGGAATGTAAAAAAGAGCGATTTTGCTGTACAATTGCTGTTTATAAAGCTCATGTTCTTCAAGCTGTTATATTCATATCTACGGAGTTCAGACCTGTTGAATGCTGAATCTGAGAAGAGATGTTTCTTCCTGTTCTTAATGGAAAGTTCTGGCATGCTGACGATTGCAATAGGAAATAACTTTAGGAAAATGCGTTTTCAGTTCAGCGCTTATACAACAGTAAGGTATATGCAACAATTGCACAACACTACACATTGTTCGAAGACTGTTATGTTAACTTGATTTAAATGACAGAATTAACGTTCTGTGCACAGCTTTAATCTATTTTTTTTACTTTCACCTGATGTCAACCCCAGAACACGATGAAGGTAAATCTAAGCTCTTCAATCAAAATATGAGCTTTACATAATAAACTGTCCACAATGTCTTGCCCATAGACGTACATCAGAAGTGCCGACCTGATCTCACAGGAATTCGTAACTATTTTATGGCTAATTCGTATGAATTCCTACGTTGTGAATTGCACAAAAATGTAAAAGAAAAGGAAAACTGAAGCCCCACCCCCTAACCCCGCCCCTAAAG
This sequence comes from Triplophysa rosa, assembly GCF_024868665.1. NCBI lineage: Eukaryota > Metazoa > Chordata > Actinopteri > Cypriniformes > Nemacheilidae > Triplophysa > Triplophysa rosa. The sequence goes on along the minus strand of NC_079893.1, from coordinate 30,479,989 downwards.
CGAAAACGTACGATTGAGATTGTACGAATTAGCCACATCATGAAATAGTTACGTTTTTGCCGCGAGATTGTCTTTGAAGCGCAGTTTTACTGCGCAATAATTATTATGTTTGTTTTTGTAGTTCGTTCATGTCATTCCCCCTCTTCTTGTGTCGTGGGGGGTTGTGCTACTGTAAATATTGCATATATGTATTTCATTTCACTTTGCACATTGCTCAATGTAAATAATAAATGACTTGATTCATGCACAATAATTGTCACTTTTGTTCCAGCACACAATCATGACGTTACACCTCGACACACGTAAGCCGGGCTGGTCCTGCAGAGTTTAATTCCAGATTTAATCAATCACGTCCCACCGTCGTTTTCGAGTATTCCTGAAGACATCCATCACATATTCAGGTGTTGAAGCTAAACTCTGCAGGACGGCGGTTGACCAGCCCTGCCCGCAAGCAGCTCGTAATTCATCATCATCCAGAATGAAGCTCTGTAGCCACGATAGAAGAATAAAACGATTCTTTACACTTGCTTATACATCTGATGTTGTACGCCAGTGGTTCTCAAACTGGGGGCCGTGGCCTCCTGGGAGGCCCCAAGATGGTTCCAGGGGGGCCACAGATTTTGTAGCATTTTAGAAATATAGATATTTATCATAAATTTTGTGCAATCAAACATCAGAAAAACAACGCCACCAACCAAAAGAATTGATGTTTTAGCATTGTTTAACTGAATATTTTCTTGGTTTAATTAAAATTTTAAGTTTCAGATTATAAGTCTTTATTTGGGGGGCCGCAAAGCAATGCACTCTAAAAAAGTTTGAGAACCACTGTTGTAGGCAGATGACACTTCGGTCATGAATGGCATCAGATGCTGTGGATTTGACTGCTCAAGGTTCAGGTGAGCTCTACATGACGGCTGATTTGAATTCTGTTCCAGCTGCTGACCTTGTTTTCTCTCTTGCTGATCCGAGATCAGTTCAAAAGTGCGGGCGTGTCTAATTCAATGACTCGGTCAATAGACATCGCTTCCGAGAAAACATCTCATTTACTGTAAAACCGTATATGGGGAAAGAATACTATCTTAAAGAAGATTAATAGCAATCTGATAAGCTTCTAGTGTGCGCGTGAATGTCTCGTTATCTTTATGATGACTGTTTGATTATTGAAGTACATGCTTTCAGTTTCACGACTACAACAAAAGCTTCAGTTTGTTCGTAAAACAAGTTGGATGCGAATTCATTTGCATTTGTTCTGCTGCGTCTGTTGCTTAGAAACAACAGTACAAACAATTAAATCGTGTGTTTATCTTTAGTGTCATATGAAGATAGTTGGTGTGTATTTCTCCGATCATAGATTTGTGAACTTTGTATTTCTTACTCGCAGCTTTTATGGTCTCAGCTTTCAAATGAAATGGCCTTGTATCAAGGGCAGCGTTATCAAATGTTACGTCATTCACTTTTCTTGCCCACCCCATCACCACCGCACCAGGATAAAAGGCCTAAAGTGAAACCGCTTGACACACTTGTGTCGTCGGACCACAATCTATTTTCTAGATTTTCAAGCTTGTGTACACGCTAAAATGAGTAGCAATAAAGGTAAGTGCTCTTCATTTTAATCTATAGAATTATTAAGAAAATGTAACATTTTTGTTTTTGTGCTTCAGTTTAATTAGATAAGGAAGCAAGCGTTACATATTATGATGGTGAAATATCACTTTCAATTTCAGAAGATCAGGAAACGTGACACAGCGATAAATCTCAAATCTGAATCTTCTTTCTGTGTGCCGCATTTAGTAGTTTTTACAGATAATTGAACATAATTTAAATGCATATTATTATTATTGATGTGTTGTAAATTCGGCTTCTTTTTCAAATGTTTGCATCTCTTTAGTTCCTGGTTTTTAATAGCGCTACATTAAATCTTATTTGTCTTATCTCCAGTTTACACCAAACGTCTATACGATGGAACACACCCAGTAGACTTCAATGTTACAAGCGAGCTCAATTCAAAACTATTTGAGAAAGAAACCTGGGAGATCAAAATGAGATCTTCAAATAATCCACGCGTGCAACTTCTTTCGGCGAATGTTGATTTGTTAGATACCATAAACATAATCGACACGTACGACAGACCAGGAAGCACAAGGAAGGAGAGCACATATGCTCGAAGTGGAAAAGAGCAGTCAGGTTTTGAAGACAAACCAGGGAAGAGACTCCCCAAATCTCAAGTCTTTGCAGAAGCGGGAGTGGGTCGAGCTCGTGCTGAGCTCAGCGTGTTAGAAGCAGAAGCTAAAGGTCCAAACGCTGGGGCCAGCGCGGCAGCTAACGTGATCGGACTCAGTGCCATGGCTCGGGCTGAAGTCGGCAGCGCATCGGCCAAAGCCGGGCCGGTTGGTGTGAAGGTGGGGCTCGGAGTGGATACGGGTGCATCCATTGGAGCAGGCGGCGTGGAGGTGAAAATCCTGGGAACTGGAGTCTCTTTTGGCCCAAAAACCAGCGTTTCACTTTTGGGTTCAGAAGTGTCGTGTTCAGTCATGTAGTCATAGATATGAATCATCTTTGAATATACAATCATATATTCACACTGAAATGATTCAAATGTAATTGTATTGCTCAAGTACCAGAGTATGTTTAATTATAAAATACTGATGTTTTAGTTTACGGCATTTAAGAAATGTATATTTTATTTTGGCGAGATAAATACAACTACAAGAACTATAAAAAATATTAGAACTATATGGAAATATGTTTGATTGCACAACTCCAGCTCTTTTTTCTTGGTATTCTGCTGTTGTTGTGCTAACATGGGGATACGATTGTTACTAAAGACTATATAAAGTACATTTAATTCATGATATTATCATACAACATTATTAAAAACTGCATGAACATGCCACTGTGGGTCATCACATTTTTGGGGTTTCCATTCCCATTAACAAATACAGGTTTTATTATTCAGCACAGTATACTGTAGTCACACAGATTCTGGAGAAATATCGGAGATTTAGATGAGACTTAAGCAAAAGTTTCCGTTTGCTCTTCGTTTGATCTCATTTATGTCCAGGAGAAATAACTGAGATATTAAATAGATCTCATCAGATCTCATCTCTTTCGTTTGGAAATACACATAATAAGAAAAAGGACATAGTGTGGCGTACAATGTATACGTTAAAAAGAATAGCGTTAAATAATCCAAAATGAAAAGAAGAATGTTTACTAAAAATACAGTAAGATTTATAAAATGATGGAAACAGGCTCACAAACCATTAAGATTATACATGCGCAATATGCTTGAATTCCTTCACCTTCTTACTCTCTCTATTTCTACTGACAAATAATGCTAAACGGTATCAATAATTTATTCATCTTTTCTTATTTTTAAAATCGCCGCATTAATGCTTTCTTTTCTTATCTGGAGATGAAACACCAGATTTTTCTAGCAGACATTCAAGAGCTGCGGTCATTTTAGTATACTGTACATACAAGTAGTGATTATCTTTGAACCTCATCCATAAAAACACAAAATAATTCTTCAACCGTATGACATTCACTATAAATGACCATGTTGAGTAATACAAAACTTTTGTGACAATATCGTGATGGCGCTCAAACAAGATGCAATTTGGCTTAATTATTTGTAGTATATTTGTCACTAATCAGACATATTTATATTTACACCAATGCAAACCTTTTCATGATGTAAAGTTCAACGAAACTGAACGCAATACTACAAATTATGACACTGAAGATTTGCCAGCCATTTCATGACCGCTGAAGTGATGTGTTACCCTCAGGAAAGAGGAAGAGAAAGTTGATGTGATTTAAATGCAGTTCAAGAAATAAATACAACCGTTCATATTGTGTAGTTTCTGAGCACAAACAAGATATTTTTTACATGTATTGAGCACTGATTTTCACCACAGTTATAAATGCACTTGAGAAATATCTAAAAAGTATGAATAAGTATTCATAGGAACATTAGTACATAGATGGGTTGATCTGAAATCACATTTAATAAGAATGATTACATATAAGTAGGTTTATGATGATGATTTGATTATCTGAAGATGAATTGATGATTTAATGACACAATCTGTACCTGTAACCAATGATTGTTCATATAAATGCACTTAATGTCACTTTAAGCATGTTTAAAGCACATTTGAGCACAATGTAACAAGGTCAAATCCAGTGATGTTTTTAGAGGCCTAAAGTTTGAGACATGTTGCTCTCTCTGAAACCTGGAGACTTTCCACTGTTTAAAAGTAACCATGATCACGCACGTACGCCAAGGTGTGTTTGGTGGTCTCGTATGGAGACCGTGGCTTGTTTGGTGGTCTCGTGTGGTAACCATTGTATGCAAATTATTTTAAAAATGAGGTAATAGCCAGCGTACCACCATTAGATACGTACCTTGTTGCCTGGGACTTATTGGTGGCAGGCAATCGATAATTGGTTAATAAAAAATTAGAGATAACAGGAAAGTACCTGATTGGTTTTAGAAGAGACCACCTTTCAGAAGTTTTACTATAACTGTAGACTGGAAAACACTTGGTTTTTAGATGACTTGGACCATCTCACTTTGTTTGGCTCGAGCAAATAAAGTTAACTCCTTGACACCTGGACCTTCTTTGTCTGAGAGATTTTTTGAACTACAAGACTTGATATTTTCCACAACATTCACAACTCAACTTTGGTTGTTTTTGAGCTCTTTAAAGGGTTGTGAAACACTGAACTACATTGCATTACTTCACAAAGATGTCAAACTACTCTTAAAGATGACATTAAAGTGAATTCTGCTGTGTTTTCTGCTTATTAAGAAAACAGATCTGTGTCTGCAAGTTCATGTCATTTTATATGAATGTTACTAGTAACCAAGTAAATTGATTTGATAAACCTAACACTTCATTTCTAGATTAAATGGCTCTCGAGTCCATTTTGAATCCACTCAAATCTCATACATAGGACACAACTGAACATTTGGTTTATTTGATCTTTAACCTCTTTATTTAGAGTTTTGAACTGTACCAAGGTAGACAGACTATCTGTTTGTCTGTAATCACTTGTTTTATAGTTATATAACACATCCTTCTTCTTGGAGATTACTGGCGAGATCCATGATGCCCAGGTATCTGTCCCTGTGTTCTGGAGTTTGGCTCTCCTCTATTGTGGGCCAGTACTCGATCCACGTCTGCTCGCCCAACATGTAATGCAGTCTAAAAACAACAGAGAAGTGAGGACTACACTCGCAGTATCATGGACTACATTAACCACATATCTGTCATGATTCTGCCTCGTCATGTCTTTCTTGATCTTGTGGTAGAATCACGGCGGGATTCCTTGTTGTGTGTGGAGAGAGTCATTTTGACCCTGTCGGCCTTCAATACTCTCTCCGGTCCTTGTCTGTTTTCCCGCCCTTTTGTATCTCTCGTTATTGGTTGTTTATTAGTTCATGCCCCACACCTGTTCCCCTTTGATTTGTCCCTCTATTTAATGCCCCTGTGTTCTCTTGTCTGGTGTTGGATCATTGTACTGTTATGTTGCGTGTGGGTGAGTTTTTGTCTTGTTAGTTAGTCTAGTTTGAAGTAGTCCTTTGTGATGTGTTATTAGTTTAGTTAATCTTGTTCTTGTTTCTGTTTTATGTTTACCCCCACGTGGGTCTTTGTTTTGAGTTTGGTGTATTATTTATTAAGTCCTGTTAACCCCTTACCCGCTGTCTGCATTTGGGTCCTCTGTCCTTGTCTCTGTGTCTCACCCTAATTCCTGACAGAATGATCCAGCCATTCTGGACCCAGCAGACAGAGGGATCTCAGCGGGAGGGGTCGATGCCGCCGGACTCCCTTCCAGGGTTGAATCCGCCGGACTCCCTTGGAGGGTAGAGGCCGCTGGGCTCCATTCCAGAGTCGGGACCGCCGGACTCCCTTCCGGGGTCGAGACTGCCGGAACTCCGTCCAGGATCGAGACCTCCGGGCTCCCTTCCAGGGTTGAGGTCGTCGGATTCCCCTCCAGGGTTGAGGCCGCCGGTGTCCTGTTCCCGCTGAAGATCCCTGCCGGCCTCCCAGCTGGTGCCCAGGCCTGTCGAGTCGACTGTTTTTTGTTGTTTGTCTTGTTTGCTGCCCAGCTGCCAGAGAGCGCTGCCCAGCCGTCGGAGATGCTGCCCAGCTGCCAGAGAGCGCTGCCCAGCCGCCGACATCCTGTCCTGTCATGTCGACATCCAGGCCTGCCCAGCGGTGATAGCTGGTCTCCCAGCGGCCATCCAGCCGGCGCCTGTCCTGTCAGCCGGCCATCCAGCCGGCGCCATGTCCTGTCCAGCCGGCCTCCAGCCGGCGCCATGTACTGTCCAGCCGGCCATCCAGCCGGCGCCATGTACCTGTCCAGCCGGCCATCCAGCCGGCGCCATGTACTGTCCAGCCGGCCATCGCCGGCACCATGTACTGTCCAGCCTGCCATCCAGCCGCGCTATGTACTGTCCAGCCGGCATTCCAGCCGGCGCCATGTCAGTGTTTGGTTTTTTATGTATCATGTTTTTGTCATGTCTTGTATTATGGTTTTTGTCATTGTCTTGTCTTGTTTGTGCCTTTTGGAGCGTCAGGATATCGCTCCTTAAGGCGGGGGTTCTGTCGTGATTCTGCTCGTCGTGTCATGTCTTTCTTGATCTTGTGGTAGAATCACGGCAGGATCCCTTGTTATGTGTGAGAGAGTCATTTTGACCCTGTCGGCCTTCGATACTCTCTCCGGTCCTTGTCTGTGTTCCGCCCTTTTGTATCTCTCGTTATTGGTTGTTTATTAGTTCATGCCCCACACCTGTTCCCCTTTGATTTGTCCCTCTATTTAATGCCCCTGTGTTCTCTTGTCTGGTGTTGGATCATTGTACTGTTATGTTGCGTGTGGGTGAGTTTTTGTCTTGTTAGTTAGTCTAGTTTGAAGTAGTCCTTTGTGATGTGTTATTAGTTTAGTTAATCTTGTTCTTGTTTCTGTTTTATGTTTACCCCCACGTGGGTCTTTGTTTTGAGTTTGGTGTATTATTTATTAAGTCCTGTTAACCCCTTACCCGCTGTCTGCACTTGGGTCCTCTGTCCTTGTCTCCGTGTCCTCACCATCCACGTTCATGACACATATCTGCCAGCTAATTTCATTTTTTATAGTATGCAAATCCATTGAAAGTACAATTGTTTACACTGAGTTGAGTAATCAACAACAATCTACGGTGTGTTAGTTTCAACATTTAGTACATTGTTAAAACCCAAAGCTGTATCTGCTAATATCACTTAAGCCTCTGGTAGCCACTTTTGACCTAAAAATGTATGATTTCAATTTTTTATGTCTTTTTAATGTCTTTTCTTGGAACTTTTTTGGCACACTGAAAAAAATGCAACATTTGGAAACTGGATCAACTCAAAAAATTACTTCAACTTTGGACCATTTTTTTTTTGTTATATTTTTGCTTTGGTGCAAACTTAAAATGTTAACTTTATAATAATCCAAATGTTTATTTCACCAAAGTCAAAAAGATAAAAAGAGGATTTATTATGAAGACCTTGTGCCATTTTTTACTTTGTTACATTTTTTTCATTTTGGAATAACCTAATATTTAACTTTTTTTTACTATTTAACCCAACTATAGCTTTTGCATTTAAAGAAATGACGAATAAAGTAATTTTATTACAGGCAATTTAATTACAATTTCTCAAGGTTCTAATTCAATGCTCAAATTTATGTTAAAATTAAATGTTAAAATTGTCAATGTCAATTGCATTGAGTCAATATCACTTTTGTATGGAAGCCCGTGTCTGCCAGGGTTGGGAATTTTTATTTTATTTTATAAGTCATGACTTAGTATCTCAAAATAATGAGAAACTATGTCGAAATTTCGACTTAGTAACACAATAATGAGAAACTTTCTCATAATAATGAGAAACTAACTCATAATAATGACTTAGCATCTCATAATAATGAGAAATTCCGACATAGTTTCTCATTATTTTGAGATACTAAGTCATAATAATGACTTATAAAATCTAAAAAGATTCCCCACCCTGGCGGAAACGGGCTTCCATACTTTTGCACCCACAATTGATGTTGAAAAAATGTTGAAACTTCAAAAAGCCACCATTATTGTGATCAGTGTTTGCTTTTGTTGGGCTCTTGATCCCTGGCTTGGGTTCAGTTAAATCTCTTTCCTCTTTAAGTGTTTACAGTCATGTTTCTATTAGAACACTTGTGCATTAATAAAGAGGAATGAGAAGTTTGAAAGTTTAGTTTTTGTGATGTGTATCAAGCTGAAACAATTTTATGTTAATTGATAGAAGTAAAATAATTGTACCACTGGTTTCATCTCACACTGCAAAACACATATTCTACAAGATTCACACGTTAACGCCACAAGACATTACAAAGATTTAATGAGATAACTGCAAAATGATTACAATCACTGTCATCTGATCCTAACGCATCTTAGTTTTCTTTGTTTCAATAAATGTATTTTAGCACACAATGAATATTTGACATGAAAACACAATAGTCAAGAGCCCAACTAAAGTAAACACTGATCACAATAATGGTGATTTATTGAAGTTTCAACATTCAACATTAATTGTGGGTGCAAAGCTGATATTCACTGAATGCAATTAACATTGATTTAATGCTTGTTTGCTATCGGGTAATAGTAAATATCAGTTAAATATTAGGTTGTTCCAAAATGAAAAAATGTAACAAAGTAAAAAATGGAGTTTATTTATTAAAATAAATATTTTGGTTATTATACAATTAAAACTTAAAGTTTGAACCAAAGCAAAACTATAACTTGAGAAAAAGTATATAATTGTTTGTAACAAATTACAGTATTTTTTTTAAGTTGGTCCACAGTTTAAGTAATTTATTTAAGTTGGTCCAAAGTCTCGTATTTTTCAGTGCACTTGCCTTGTGAAAAGTCATTAATTAATGTGATTCAAAAAGGCTAAATGGATCTGATAAAAGTCATATTTTTATTCCTGACCGCCATTATTTAATGTTGACGTCACATTGGTTATTCTCAACACTGACTCAACATTAAATCAGTTATCTTTGCTATCTCGCTAGGAACGTTATAGGAATAGGAAAAATACTGTATGGCATTAAAATAGTATTATTTTAAATATGACATTTATACAATTCTTCAATAGTAAAATAACATTAGTTCACAAAAAAGACCTTGGCCACATGTGATGCATTAGGGACTGACTTGTGTTCAGTTACAGTAACAAACTTCTTTTTTTGTTGTTGCAAAAACAGAACTGCACACCTACCTGCTTGTGAATTTACCCATGATGAGGTACGACTTGCCATGTTCGAGTCCCAAAGATGTTCTGCAGTTGGGATGAGCCAAGAAGGTTCTCACCGTTCCCCTCACATCCTTATCAATTCCTGTAGGACGGTCACAGCTCAACTTTAACACGCTGTAACAGGGTTGATTTCTATATGCACTGATGGACACAGGATGAATGAAGCGTACCTTCTCTCAGGACTTGATTCACCTTCATATTATAGACGTCTGTGTGTGTCCCCAGATTCACACCCTCCACTGTGACTTTATAAACTGTGAAATATGTACATCATTATTTACACCAGAGCTGTACAAATGTATTTACATTGTTCACGTCAAACACACACGAATGAATATGTTTACCATAATCCATGCTGGCTTCACAAGCCTTGTCCAGACGTTGATCTGCATTGATCTTGTATTTATTCTGATAACTGCAGTTTTCTGTGTAAAGAGATGTTTATAATAACAAGGTTTACATGCACACACACACCAACACAAATATTTCATCCTTTAAAATTGGCCATATTCATAGAACGCAGTACGTGTCTGGTGACTGTACCTTCAGCACACTGACACACATCTCCATGACATAATCTGCTCAGAGCGCCGTCCTCCTTATCAGGGTGGTAGTACTTCATACAGCGTGCGTCTGAGAAACACAAGAGTTAAATCAAGAGAACGTCTAGAGAACACTGTGTGTGTGTGTGTTAATATCTCACCTGGTGAATAATATTCATAAACGGTGACTGCAGCAGGTTGAAGCAAACCCACTTTATTGACCTTGTGCATTCTGAAGGCGATTCTATCTCTTTCTGCATGAGAAACCTATCGAGGCAGACGATCGCGTCATCTGACGGTCAATCACAAATTCAACTTGGTATAAAGCATGAAAACCAAATGAAGTCAGACACGGTCGGGTGAAATACCTTATTGAGGTAGAGGATGAGGGACCCTCGCTCCGAGAGCTCTCTGTTCATCTCAAATTTCTGAATGAATCTGTCTTTGCCCGTGGTCAACTGTGGAAAGTAAGTGTTTAAAAAAGTCAGAACATGACAGAATCAAACATTATGTATTTCTACATTTATCTATCTTAGATTTTTCTTGTATTTACATTGTGAGACGTAAAGGTTAGGTTAAGAAATGAGGGTTTCACACCTCTGCGAGATCTCTTTCATCCACTTTAAACCCCGTCAGTAAACCCACATCCAGAATACTCATGGTGGCGTCTCTTTCACGTTTGTAGCTGTAAAAATAAATAAATGAATCTCATGTACATCTATACATAACTAAATGTTAAATAATTGATTATTTTGTTAACTTACGATACGTCTATAGTAAGTGTGTAAGTTTCCTCAGCCCCTAGATAACTCACTGAACAGAACAGAATGTTTTAAATACTGAGAAGCATAGTACAAAGTTGTATATCAGGGTTTTCATTTAACACCAAAGCAAGACTCTGTCAAACCTACCTTCATGATCTCGTGCGATTTTAACATTTAGATCAAACTGGTTACAGGTCTTAACATTGTCAGCAGGTTTGGCGTAGTACAGCCTGAGCACCTGAAAACAGACCCAGGCAACACTCGCGTCACACACTTACTGTATATAAACATGATTCATGAATGTGATGATTATGGGTCATTCTCACAAAACCACTGAAACATCATGGCAGTAAAGAGTTTAATTATAAAACATATAATTCGCTAACACAAAAAGTATCATAATAAACAGAATTGTATAATAAGCGTAACCTTAACATATATAAATGGTTTGTGAATTTATTGCTTTTTCTGCTGAAATTCTCATTACCGTATAACACACATTTACCGTAACGCGTCCTGATTTTTCTGAGTGGATTACATGTTGTAATTTAAACAGTAAAATTAAAACATTCTGAAAAACAACTGGATGTTCTACTAGATGTTCTCAAATGAAAAAACATTTTGACAGAATATTCCTGTATAATAAAAATGCCGAAATCGTCCATGAAGTGTCCTTGGATGTTTTTTAAAAACTGTTTAAACACGCACATTTACATATTTACAGTACAGTACATTAAGTTGGATTTTATGTTAAGAAACACATCTGCCAATACCTTTATTAAATGGCTAACAGGTTAACAGATTACGTTATATTTTACTAGAAAAAGCTTAACTAAAACTTTTTTTTCGGTACTGATACAAGTCGTTTTCTGCATTTAAAAATGTTACACCTATATTTTTTTGTTAAAATATACTTCCTTAATGTCTTATTATGTATGATTAATAAAAACTTGCTTAGGCATCATGGCTTCACCTTTTCTTAGCAAAACATGCACTGGGATTGACAGTTTTAAATGGTTACGGTAATGAGAATTTTTAAGGCCTTTTTTGTAAAAAAAAAATGTTTTACAATTGTGTTAAACTGTCTGTATAAGTTTAGTAATTAATGCTTTTAAACGTGTAATACCTTGTTTTTAATTAATTAAAAGGAAATGTGTTGATCCGAGTGTTTTTAAGAAAATCACGTTTGACAACTTGAACCCAAGACTTTGTGAGAATCACCCGTATAATATCTCATGTTTACTCACTGAGAGAGTGGCTGTTCCAGTTCCTTTAGCCGTCACGTTGAAGTTCTTACTGAGATCGAACTGTTGAGTGACACGCACATATTTCATTTGATATCAGAATAATCACGTCAATTATTGACCCCTAATGATAATCATGATCAGAACAATGTGAACTATAAATGATGCATGACTTATAAATGCTTAATTCCTGGACATGGGCAGATACCAGTTTTGAAATTAAAAAATGATTGTTACGGTTTTTTGTTTCTAGATATTCATCTGTCAGATATAAATATTTGCTTCATGGACTATTTCCTCATCATTCTTTTATTCTGAACAAGCTGTCGAGCGATTGTGCTGCCACTGATGTCTGAATGACTTCTCACCTTATCCGAGTGTGTAACGTGCACGTTATCTTTTCTGAAACGCCATCTGATCGGTCTGCTTCTTCCGGACACGGACACTTCCACGTCCAGATGGAAATCAAGGTCTTTCTTCACCTGCGTGTGGTATTCAGCCACCGCCTGGAACACCATGATGGTCGCCTACGACAGACAGAGTAAAGTCTGTATAAAATGTTTTCATTAAACCATTTTTATTTTCGTGATGTCAATCTATAAATAGCAGCTTTAATTTAATACTAACGTCTCCTTTATTCGGTAGTGTTAGAATGTTGAAATACTGTGAAATAAGGGGTTGTTGGTTTACCTGTGTTGTGCCAGAACCACCATAGTGAGATTGTTGTCTGGCCAGCCAGTGCACGGCTTCTCCTGCTGTGTCGTAATCTTTTGCTTTCACGAGGGCCAGCACGGCATAGGCTGTGGCCTCCAGAGAATGATAATGTTGTTCCGGGACAATCCAAGCGGTGCCGGCTGTTTGTAAGACAAAACACAAACATAAACAATGTTTTTATAAGTAGCCAAGTAATCAACTGGTCGTCATCTAGCAGGCTATCAACAAGAGTTATTGATGTTCTGTTAAAGCTGGTTGTAACACTACTGACCTTCCTGTTTAGTGGAGTGCTTCATCAACACATCTTTATTGAGTTTGTTGGCGTTGGCCATGGCGTAGGACGTCATAGCGACAGCGTAAGGATTGGTCAATGATGGAAGTTTACCTTCCAAAAAGCCAACAGCTATCCTCATACTTACATGAAGACTCTATATAAAGAGGTGAAAATGAACAGATTTAAAAGTAAATTCCGGTGTACTGAATTACATTTTTTTCAAAAGTGCACGTGGAGAAAGAGTTGAACTCACATCAACTGATCTGGCACAAAACTCGCTGCCCTCCTGCATGGCGATCAGAACAAACGCAGTCAGAGAAGCGTCTCCATCTTTCCCATGTACATCACCCTGAATCAAAGCACAAACTGACCATCACAAACACATCCGAGTATTAGCAGGGTGCTTTAAAGGGATAGCTCACCCAAAAATGAAAATTCTGTCATCATTTACTCACCTTCGACTTCTGATGTTGTTCTGATGAACACAGAGAAATTTACTTGGACGAATGTTTGTAACCAAACAGTTCTTGGACCTCATTGACTCCCATAGTAGGAACAATTACTTTACAATTTGTTTTTGTTCTGTTGAACACAAAAGAAGATATTTTGAAGAATGTAGGAAAGCAAACAGTTCTGGGGCACTTTTGACTACCGTTGTCATTATTCCAACTATGGTAGTCAATAGGGCCCAAGAACTGTTTGGTGACAGGCATTCTTCCAAATATCTTTCTCTGTGTTCAACCAAACAAAGACATTTATACAGGTTTGGAACAACTAGAGAGTGTGTAATTCATGACAGAATTTTCATTTTGGGGTGAACTGTCCCCTTAAATGAATTACGGTACTTTAATCAAATAGAGCATGTACACTACTGGCCATAAAAAACACGTCTGATTAACACAAAAGCACTATAATAAAACCGTATGGTTGCGTTACTGTTAAATATACTTAACTAAAGCAAGTTAGTCACAACTGGGGAAAAACCTTTGTTATTTCATCTCTGCTATCATGGTTTGTCCCTGCAGGCACATAGATTAGATCAAACCAAGTTCAACTCACGCCCATGATTATTGTGAATATAGGCTGATCCTCTTTGAAAGATCCGTCTGGCAGTTGTTTGTTGAGCACCAGCCATCTGAGGGCGCTGCAGAGCACATCTTCTTCTACAGAAACGAGGTTACTGGCCATAGCAAAGATTTTAGCCACGTATGCCGTCAACCTTTAACAGAATGAATAAAGCAAAACATGTACAGAAAAACGGTATTAAATAAGAATGACAGGAAAGCTGTACAGAATGTTTCTTTAAAACTTAAAATTTTACCAGGTGCTGCTCTGTATATGAACCCAGGCGGCGTAGGACCCGTCAGATTTACGGTAGGCCAGCTGTTTGTGATAGCCTTAATACAAAAGGGTGAAACTTTTTTGTCAAGACTCAAGTGTATACTTGTCGTTTTAATTTGTCGTCGTCCTCTGACCTGTGGTGATGTGTTTAACAGCTTCAGTTCGACGGTCCACGCCGACAGCCTCCCACTGATTGGTGCTGTCCAGATAATGAGTGGCAATGAGAGGTAGAGTCATGTACATCACGTTTTGCTCTCCGTTCCCGGCAGGCTGTACTATGAGTCGACCCATGAAATCTCCACTGATGGCCGGCTCAAGCGTTTGAGCCGTCTCCACACCTGAATGGGATGAAATGAATAAATGCAGAGATGTTTACAGTATACTGTAAGTATTCCAAAGTTTGTCATGAGGACTGAGGAATGCACAGATATGCTATTTGACTTCGGTATCGGTTGAATTCTTACCTTCAACATACAGGTAAATAAGAAATAATCTGAATACAATACGTTGTATGTCAGATGTGTTTTTGGTTGTCTTTTATTTTGAAATTTGCTGTAGCCATGTTTCTTCCTTGCCCTCATCCGTGATGTCACTCGTAGGTTTCTGAAGAGCGTTTTTGAAGCCTAAAGTGGGCGGAGCCGACCGTAGCTATTTTGGCAGCGTGTCACCGCACGTCACTCCCAGATCATCGAAAATGGGCAAAGAGGCGGGTGTGGGTGGAGCTGAGGTGCATGGTTGCTGAAACCACGCCCACCTAACTCCACGTGACCAAGTTAGCAGCAGAAAGTGGCCATGCCTTTAATAATGCAGAACTTTGGGGGCTTGAAGATATAATAGGCCTGTGTAAGATTTTTGCAGTAAAATATCCTAACACCACTAGGCCAGTGTTATATATGTTGTTCAGTTGAGTACTTACAATATCCAAAATGTTTCCAACTATTTGTAAATCGTGAGAAACCAAAGACAGGGACCGTGTCCGGGAGTTGCCTGTCAAAGGCGTCATGTCCGCCTTACCCTCAGTTTCAACTTTTACCATGACTACACAGTCTTGTGAACAAACGCGGAATTAGTTTGTTGCGGAATTAGTTTGTTGCGTCTATCAAGCACATTAAAAAACGCAGGCGCAATATCTCATTCCCATAATGACCAATGCAAGAGCAGCGCAAACACCGCAGGGGTGAAGACATACTTTTTCCGGCGTTAAATAAAGCCGCAAATACCAGTACAATGATGAGCGCAAACCTTACGTGTGATTCATTTAAATACTCTCCTCTCATAAAGTTTGTGTTTGAAGAGGAAACTCCTACAAATGCATATGTAATATGGTCAGTCACAAAAACAGCTGTGCCCACGTCTTGTCTGCCCTAATTTTCACTGCGTGTCTTTAGTAAATACAGACAGTAGGGTTTGTTAAGTCTAAAGAGGCGTTTGCGCTACCGCAAGCTGTTAGTAAATTTAGTACTTCATGTCATCATTACCGGTTACTGTGATGAGAGTGCTGGCAGGTGTGTCTGGAAGCCAATCAGCTGGAGCCGAAGTTATTATAACTTCATGTTGTTCTCCACCTGCTCCAAATGGGATGAAAAAGTGAGAGAAACAGGCTGGAGTAAGTCTGTTGAGGGATGATTTTATTGACTTTCTGGGTGTAACAGTATTTATAACAAAGTTTATGTTCCTTTGGTTTACAATGAGTCTCACCCTGCTTCTCTGGATTAAGCTCCACAGTTTTCACCATCACCTCCACTAGGACGCCCTCAGACTGAAGGAGAAATGCAATTATGTCCTGTTTTCAGCATTTTACTCAAAATGAGAATTGGTTCCTCAGGTCCGAATTTCTTTATCGTGCTGCAGTCAACAAATAAAAGAGAAAATGCTAGAATAGGCAGAATGATCCGTCAGATTTACCACCACTTTCAGGGTCTTCTTCACTCCATCAGTGTGGACAGAATCGTCCTGCGCAGCCTTCACCTCAATCTGATGTTTGCCCAACTCCATGGGAATGATCACGTATGGAACAGATCTGGTAGAAAAGCCGTCGACTTCTACAATTGTTCTGTATTTGTCCTTCTTACTGGCAGCGCTGCAAATGTGTTGCGTCTCCATAAACTCCACACGCACCTGTTGAGAATGAGACGGTGGACATCTCTTAGAAACCTCTGGAGCGAACATAATAGCAGTCATTTATTGAGGGAGAAATTCAACTGAAACATCAAAATACAAAGAGATCATGTTAATAAGATGTGAAGGAGAAAGTGGCAGATGTAAGAATGACTGATAAATAAGACGGAATTGCCTTCGTCTTCCGTGGGCTGGAATTGTGAATGATGGCTTTGATTTCCAGCTGCTCGTTGCGAACGGCCGAGGTACTGGCATCTTGAGGTCGATGAAAAAATCCTTGAAAACCACCATCTCCAGAGGATCTGCCACACAGATACCTTTTGGGAAAGACGGCAGGAGCAAAAATGTTATATACTGTCACATAATAAAAATTAATATACATTTAAGACCTTCAACTCACCGTTTGTGTTTGACAAGCTGATGGCTAAGATTTGCCAATTTGTGATGGAGTATTTCAGGTAGATTTTGTCTTTTGATAGTACGCTGGCATTTGAGAAAATGATGAGTCATTTTAACACAGATAAAACTCTTTTGTCCAACAGGTCAGGCTCCTGCTTACCAGGTTTTATCTTGGCATTGAGGAACCGTCACTCCTCTCCAAAGCCAGCTCTCAGGGAACTGTGTCCGTGACACAATCTCATCAGAGTCGTATAATCTAACTCTGTATAATAAACAGAGACTGTTAGTGTTGTATGTTTAGTGATCTCATCAGTTACCAAACTTAAACTAAGTAAGGTTTGGTGATCAGTTTAAAGAAGTTGTACAAAATCTTTTAGATTTGCATGGTTCTCACCGTCTGATCTCCGTCTTCTCCTTGAAGGAGTAGGGCACTCGTTCACTAGAAAAAACTCAACTTAATTAGCATTAGGGTTAGCATTAGCATTAGAGACAGCTATCTATAACATAAAGTACTTGTTCTGGTGTTGGTTTCCTCCAGCGTGCTGGACTCAAACATCAGACCAGCGTCATAGAAAACCCCCATACTGTCTCTTCCACTGCCTGCTGTAAACCTGTGTCATGTTTCTCGATCACGTCCCAGACCTACAGACAGCAAACCAGTTATCAAAGTTATAGAAGAAAAAACACTATGTTTGATCTTTTGTAGCCCGGTGTTTGTTTGTTATGATGAAGATGCGTCACCTTCGACTGTGTGAGTCTGTTCTTGTTGAGGACATGCACAGCCTTGTCAACCACCTACCAGCTCAACTTTAGCTCCGGGATCTCCAGTTATTTCAAGCTGAACTCATCACCCGGACTATAAGTGTTGGCCTTGTTCTTTACCTCAAGACTGAGCTGTTGAATGAGAGAAAAAACAGACGGGTTGAATATGATAATGTCATGTCATGTCAGCAATAACTTTATGGTCCATTCAAGAGCCCTAAACCACAACAATATCTCAAGTTGTTAAAAACTTGTGCCAATGCGTGATATCTAATGAAATGCTTTGTTAAAATAAAAAAACAATGCTATCAGTCAATATAAACTAAATTAATATTGTTTATTTGATGTTCTCAATTTTTTTGGCCAAAATGGACCTGTGTGATTCTTACGAAATTGTGGTTCCCAACCTGACTTAATACTTGCATCAACAAATTTCCTTTTTAGGCATTAAAAACAAGGTCTGGCATGTTTTAAAGCATCCATTTAAAAACTTTTCAAAACAAACAAGATGTATTACCACAATGTGTCTAAAAATGTCAATACGTTATTATAATAAATATATAATAATAATAATAATAAATTTTATTTAATGGCGCCTTTCAGGACACCCAAGGACACCTTACAACAGAAACACAAGCAAATAAAACACCAATACTTAAAAATAAAAACACAAAGGATTACAATGAATAAGCAGATTTAAAGAGGTAGGTTTTGAGTTGTGATTTAAAAATGTTGATAGAGTCCAGCTGACGGATATGGATGGGTAGTGAGTTCCAAAGTTTAGGGTCAGCGTGACTAAAGGCCCTGGCCCCCATTGTGACCATTTTAACAGAAGGAATGAACAGGAGACCAGAAGAGGAGGAACGGAGGACACGGGAGGGAGTGTAAGGGTGGAGTAAATCAGACAGATATGTGGGAGCAAGGTTACGAAGTGCCTTAAAGGAAGGAGAAGGAGTTTATATTGAATTCTTTGGGATATTGGGAGCCAGTGAAGTTGGATGAGGATCGGTGTAATATGTTCTATTGATTTAGTGCGGGTAATAATTCTTGCAGCAGAGTTATGAACATTTTGGAGTCGTTGGAGAAGCTTTTGGGGTAAACCGGAAAGAAGGGCATTACAGTAATCGAGGCGTGAGGTGACAAGGGCATGAACAAGAACTTGGGTTGAGTGCTGGGTGAGTGATGGGCGGAGTCTAGAAATGTTGCTAAATGGAAAAAAGCTATGCGGACTGTATTGTTAATATGTGAAGTAAAAGAAAGAGTAGAGTCCAGTATTACACCTAAACTTTTAACCTGAGAGGAGATGGGAACCAAACAGTTCAATGCTTATACTGATCGATGGGGATTTGGAGAGTGTAGATTTGGAACCAATGAGAAGAACTTCACTTTTATTACCGTTAAGTTTAAGTTTGTTATTTGTCATCCAAGATGTAATGGCCTGTAGACAGTCAGTAAGTGCAGTGGGGCATGATGAAATACTGGGTTTTGTGGAAATGTACAGTAGAGTGTCGTCAGCGTAGCAGTGAAAATAAATACCAAAGTGCCGAAAAATATTACCGAGGGGGAGGATGTAAATGATGAACAAAAGGGGACCTAACACTGAGCCTTGGGGAACTCCATGATGTAATGGGGATAAAAATGACTTTATGTTTTTCATTTGTACAAACTGTTTCCTGTCGGTGAGATATGAGTTAAACCATTTTAGAGCAATACCAGTGACCCCAGTGCCAGCCAAACGCTCGAGTAAAACTGGATGCGAGATGGTATCAAAGGCGGCACTAAGGTCTAGGAGGATAAGGATGGAGAGAAGGCCAGAATCAGCTGCACGGAGGAGATCATTGGTGATTTTAACTAAGGCGGTTTCAGTGCTATGTTTAGAATGAAAACCGGATTGGAATGGCTCAAACAGATTGTTATTTTGAAGATGATCCTTAAGCTGTGCTGTAACGGTATGTTCAAGAATTTTGGCAGTGAAAGGTAGATTAGAAATGGGACGGTAATTATTGAAGTCTTTGGAATCTACCAGGTTTCTTAATGATAGGTGTAACTGAAGCAGTTTTGAGTGATAATGGAACAATGCCAGTGGACAATGATAAGTGAACTATAGCAGTGAGGACAGGAGAGAGTGTAGAGAGACAAGATTTAACAAGAAATGTTGGGAGTGGATCAAGGGAACAAGTAGATGAGCGAGCTGAGATGATAATGTTATTGATTTGTTGGCTTGATGGTAAAGTGAAATCAGAAAGTGTGGTAAGTGATGATGTATGCAAGTTATTATTCCAACTACAATCAAGGTGTGTTGAAAAAGATGTAGTCAAATGCTTATGAATTTTGTCAATTTTGTTATGCAAAAAGTCCAGAAAATCTTGACATTGGGATTGAGTAGTGAAGTGGAAGGTGTTTTCTGATGGCTTAGTGAGTCCTTGGACAGTAGAAAAGAGTGCTCTGGTATTGAACTCATGATTATTAATTACATGTGTGTAATATTCAGATTTAGCAGAGTTCAGAGCGTTTTTATAGGTAGTAACATGGTCAGAGTACATTTGTTGATGAATAGTAAGTCCAGTTTTATTAGAGAGACGTTCCAAGCGACGGCATTCTTGTTTCAATAAACGGAGACCAGGAGTGAACCAGGGGGAAGATTTTGTAAAGGTAACAGTGCGGGTTCGAAGAGGCGCCAGGGTATCCAATACAGAAAGTAGAATGGTGTTGTATTGATTAATCAGGTCAACAGGGAAGGGGGGTTGTAGATTGAGAGTAGACAATGCCACAGAAAGTTCATTATTCAAATCAGATGTGTTGAGCTTTTTAACATTACGAAAGGATATGGTACGTCGTTGAACTGAGCTGGATGAAGGAATGGAAATATTAAAAATTAAAAACTTATGGTCAGATATGGGAAGATCAAATGCATTGAGATCGAAGGGTGTGAGTCCAGAGCAACATATTAAATCCAGC
Source organism: Triplophysa rosa (assembly GCF_024868665.1). Taxonomy (NCBI): domain Eukaryota; kingdom Metazoa; phylum Chordata; class Actinopteri; order Cypriniformes; family Nemacheilidae; genus Triplophysa; species Triplophysa rosa. The sequence continues at coordinate 30,459,556 of NC_079893.1, read as the reverse complement.
GTGTGTCCTTTGTTATGGGTCGGGAAGTCAACAAACTGTGCAATGTTAAAGCTGTCCAAGGTGGAAATAAAATCTTTACAAAGTGAGTCTGTAGGATTGTCAATATGGAAATTAAAATCACCAGTTAAAATTACATTTGGAGTCATGGTACAAAGATCAGCTAATATAGATGAAAATTCTGTTATAAAAACAGGAGAAGGCTTGGGAGGGCGATAAACAGTCACAATGAGGGTAGGTATGGGTCCATTCAACTGGACCGCCAGTATTTCACAAGAGGTAGTCTCCCTCACTGTCACTGGAACGACCTTGAGAGTCTCGCGATACATCATCGCGAGACCACCACCTTTCCCGGAAGCGCGAGGTATCGCGATGTAAACAAACCCACGAGGCAGCGCTTGATTTAAGTGAAAAAAGTCGTTAGGCTGCTGCCAAGTTTCAGTAAGGCAGACAATATCCAGGTTTTGGTCAGCACAGTACTCAGAGAGGAAAACGGCCTTGTTGGTGAGTGAACGGACATTGAAAACGGCGAGCTTTAAACAGTCATGGATGATCTCAGACGGCCGAGGCACCGCTGCTAATAGGCTGCAGTCAACAGATCTCTCCGCACGTACGGATTTTCGTGGACGCACTGACCAAAAGGAAGGAATGGAGCCGTTGTGATCAACACAGAAATTCCTCCGGGATCCACGATGAATATACCTCGGCCGGCGGCGGAGAATCTCCCGATGGAAATGTAGCGCAGCAGGCAGCTCAAAGTGGGAGCGGTACCGAAGGATTTCCTCTGCGGTGTATAACAGTCTTGGATATGCAGATGCCGTGGTGACGAGCAGAAAAGTCCACAGCAACAGCTTGAAAAACCACATCTTGGAATGAAGCAGATGTAACAGCAGCAGCATGTAGGCTAGCCAGTGCGGCTCAATCAACAGGTATAACGCAGTGTCGGCTTTACAACCGAAACATTTCACACTGTTGACATATTCCACAACTTGTGCTCAGATTTAGATCAATAAATTAGATTAATAAATTAGATTAATACCGGTGAGCAGCGGCAGCCAAAACGCGCCAGCGTTCACTCAAACCGGAAGCAATGTGGTTTGCTGAAAACCTACCTGTTACAGTAATGATATTTAACATTGTTGTGTACACAGCATGACGTTCCTTGTTTTTCTAGTGCTGATTATTTCTTGTGATGCTTTACTTACTGCTCCCGTACACGTGTCCTTCACATCAACCCAGACGGAGTCGGACACCACCTCATTTGATCCCACGTGATAATACGCCACGAAGCGGAAAGACGGCACCATGTCTTTGCTCACAGGTAGAGAGAGAGTTACTAAAGCCGGTCCTCTTCTCTTATACCTGTCCACCATCACGATCTGCCCCTTACTGATGATCTGAAAATAACAGACAAATAACAAGACACCTGGGTATATACTCAAAAACAAAGATGTTTTCCAGTCATGAAGTGAAATTATTGTAAATGTATTAATTGACTTTCGTTTTGCCAACCTATCAAATGAAGTCACTGTAAGCTTGTGAACTATTACAAGCCGTTGGGCTCTCACTATTGTATGGAGTTGGAATTTATGGATTTTGGAGTTATTATACTTATAAGTCTGCAAAAGTTGAATTTGACAGGGTCAGTACTGACTTCAGAACTGCAAAAGTAGTGAAAACTGATCTGTAAAAATTGTGTGATCAAACGCAGAAGCGGTGGTCGTTTTTCAGATTGTCTGCCATTATCTTGCCACTCACAAACCTGCAACAAACGGTCATTTCACAACCATACAGTTAACTTCTCTCACCATGTAGGTGTAATCTTGATCTTCGGCTCCTGGACTTTTTCCTGTGTACAGATTGACTTTCATTTGATCACCGATCTCGAGCTCGGCAGCATCAATGCCAACGTGCAGGTAGTTTTGGGAGTTGCTTTTGGGAATGTACGCTTGAGCTGTCATCGTCTTCACTGCCTGCTGTTCATTTTGCAATCGCGGATCTATGGTCTTTGCCTGGATTTAAATATAAAAATGGTATGAGTGTATAGATATGTGAATATATCAACAGTTGCACATCTTTTCAATTTTAACGGAATATCCCGAACTAGATCAGCAACGACAAACAGGTCTTACAGTGATCTGCAGTGATGGAGAATCTCTCTGAGTATTGACGGTGAACTTTGCAATGCCATTGGCTTTTGTTTGACCTCTGATCCCTCCAGGGTTGACCTCCACTTGCACATAATTAGCAGGCGTCTGGTCAGGATTTGTCACGTAAACCTTTTTGAAAAGCCAGACAAAATAAAAGAATGAACAAATAAAAAATCCAATAACTGTAATGTAACTTCACAGATTTATAATTGCTGTCTTCACAGTTTAACCCAGTGTCATAACTTTGTTTTGAAAAATGGTGGGGACAAAAACAATTAATACTTTAATAAATTGTCTCGTTGGGAGTATTTATCACATATAGTGGGCGGTCCGTCCATTGCATACTCCACTTTTTGACCGTTTGTTCCTATGACTAAACATGTTACTTGTTCGTTGGTTTACGCGTTTTTGTGCTTGGACACTGGATGCACAAGCAAGCACTGCGGACGCATTTCATACTGGCCGCGTCTCTGGAGTCGCGGCTCTCTGTCTTCTGCAAAAATAACTTATGAGTGTAAGCAACGCGAGATAGCGGCGCATCCTGCGTTTTCTACGACTTTTAAATGTTAATGGCCCCTAAATAATACACACCTTCTGCAAGCATTTCTTAATTTCTTCCAAAAAGTGGTCGGGACAAGTCCCACCTGTCCCACCCGCAAATTACGCCTATGGTTTAACCCTTTGAGTCTAGATTCATACCGAGACGTCAAAGGGCATTCCAGGTTTGAAGAATTGAGGTGTTCTCTTGAAGTGGATGGTGTACGGTGACGTCACAATCTGAATGCCTCTCTTCTGTGCTTCCACCATTTCACTGCCTGAAACACACACACATCATGTCAACAGTATATAGACACATACACGTAAACTTAATAAACAACAGATAAACAGAGTGTGTTGACCTCACCGGTCTCTGTTAAAACGCTGACCGAAACAAAGATTGATTTCCCAACCAGCTTGTTGATGTTTGGAAAGGTCTGAGTGATCATGTCCCTGGTCAGTTCTGCTGAACTCTTTCTTTCAGCTATCTGTTTATAGATCAGACAGAGAGCATTATCAGTATGTGTATAACGTGTGCTTGTATCTGATGTGAATGTGTTTTAGGATCAGGTTTGTTGTGTAAAGCTCACCGGGACTCTTTGTAGAGAGGCGGAGATACTTGTTTTACTCTCACCATCCATCACACCAAACACCACAAATGCTTGTCCCTCAACCTTCTTCCCAAACAGATACCTAAATCACATACGGTTTTTAATCCCTTAGCGTTTCTACGATCTCTTTTGAATTGTATTTGTACCACGGGTATAATAAGGAGCTTTTCCACAACTGACGAATTGTAAGAACAATTGATGGGGGGTCATGTTCACCTTCAGCTTTTCCTGCTATAAAAGCTCCCATCTCGAAAAATCAGGAACGTCAAGACAACTTAAAGGACGACTTTTTGTACTTTACATTTCATTTTATTTCACTGTCTCCAAACTCCTTAAAATTACACGTAAGGAAAGAGTCGTTCCTCTTACTCGGCAGTAATGTCGACTGTTAGACGCTCATCGCCAACATAGAAGAACGACCTGCTGGGGCTTAATGTGACTTCAAAAGTTGGAAGCACTGCAAACCAAAACAAACAGATAAACACATACTTTGGGTTTCAGAGTTATCTCCATATTGCACAACACAATGGTTTTGTTGACACACGTCTCACCGTATTCTTTGACCTCAAAGTCTGAAGAGAACGTCTTCTGTGGGGTTTTTGAGTACCGTGTGACCACCTTCCAGATCCCAGGACTTAAAGCATAAACATAAATGTTTTAATGTTATCAAATCTGACATGTGTTTCTGACATAGAGGGTTTTAACGGCAACAACATAAACAAACCCAAATTTAACGCAAACTTAACTTCCAGTTAGACTTGCGCAAGGAATCAACAACAACAGTGTACCTGTAGAGTAGATTATTTTTTGATAACAAACTAAATAAATGACAAGTAAATTACATTAGCTAGCCAGTTAAAACTATGTCTCGTCAGTATTATTTTGGGTTACCAGTAGAAGAAAAACCGTTGCTTGGTTAAACTTACATACGACAAAATTGCACTACCAGACCTGTTGTATTTATAACAAATAATATACATTAAAATATTAACATAAATAAATATGAATTAAATATAATGTACATTTTTATATTACCAGCCACTAGCCAGACCGATAAACATACTCAGGCTGTGTCCAAATACCCCCACTTGCGGTCTTTGCACTGACCACTTGACTACTTTCATGACGAATTTCCTGTTTATGACCCAAGTGTTCTAGTGGGCGTGTAGTATTTCTAACCCGTTGGGACACAGTTAGCAAGTGCAAACATATAACGTTAATTACTGTGGTGTTTCTAATTATGTGATAAAAGCAGTTTTACAAAATAAATTAATCCTTCGTTTAACTACAAAATTCAAGTCAGATTTATTTGTATAGCCCTTTGTTTGCATCAAAGCAGGTGTACCCAAAAAAGCAAAAACAAAAGACAAACACATGTTAGCCAAAAATAGAATAAATAAAGATATAACCTTAAAAAGTATAACTTGCACTGGAAAGCATTTACGCAACATCTCGCGAGACCCGGGCCAAAAGTCTCATGATATATCCAGAACGTGATGCATGATGGGATACACTTAGCCCTGAATACCGCTCGGAAGCCGTTTTCAAGATAGTGTGGGTTTAGTGTGCGTTAAGGGCACTGCACTTTGGCATTTTTAAGACATTGGACAGACTTGCGCTCTTACTTCCTGTTGCGTGCACGCGCTCTCAAGTGGTCAAGACCGCAAGTGGAGGTATTTGGATGCTGCCCAAGACTGGAAGTTAAGGCGCGTAACCGTGGAAATGCGCGTGTTCGACTGCCGTTTTGGCCAGGAGTGTCTGTCCCATTTTCACACCCACCTCCCACCACCCTCCCGTTTTAAAATTTCTCCTGTGAAACTCCAGGAACGGAGAGACCAGTTTGCGATCATGTTCCAGACCTCGAAACGCAATCGCCGGTCTCCCGGGTTTTGGTCCCCAAATGTTGACAAGTATGCCATAGACAGATTAGATCATTTTAAATAAAATCATCATCAACCATTCAGTTTATATATGAGCACACCTGGCAACTTCAGAGATTCGATATCTTCCAGACTTCATCCCTTGCGTTGGAAAAACCTGTTCTGTTGCAACCGTGAGGCCTTGTGGATTCTTTAAAAAACATTGAAGAAGTCTCATGAGATACTGATGAAATGTGATGTATTTGTGTAGAACAACAGCGTGCTCTTATTGAAGCGTGTACCATGATATCCACTGAGACTCCAGACTGACTGTGTGGATGCAGGTTTGGAGTCAGAGAGAAAACCCGGTACTGAACTACAAACAGGATTGAGAGATTCATCATTATCCACTGTATTTAGTTGACTTCAGTCGTGCAGAATGATCAAATCTTGTTGTAAATGATGTCATGCTGATCTCACCTGTGCTAGCAGGTGTGTAGATGGGTTTGTCTGTCTGTACAAATATATATCCCGACTGAAATGACACCATGACCACTTTCTCCAGGGTTTTAGTTGGAAATTCAGCCTGTAAATACACAAACTGCTTCTCCACATCTCTCTCGAAAAAGTTTGCTTCGGCAGGAATCTACACAACCAAAATGGCAAAGAATGAAAACAAAGCATTTTAAAAGTTCACAAAACTTGTTTTAGTGCCGTGACAAAACATTAACTTGCAGAAGTGCACAGAACAGAGACCTGTCACCTCTATGTCTGTAAGGACCTGGAAGTTATTTTCCCAGGTCAGGAACACAGTTTTACTCAGCAGATGAATCCTTTTGGTTGGGAAGGTTTTCACCATGATGTTCACTTTCACGTCTCCTCCAATATAATCCTGAGCCTCCACGAACACGTTCTCTGAGGAACCCACCCTCAGCAAGTTAGGAGCCGACAGAACGAATCTGAGAAGATAAAATCACATTGTTTTAAATATAATCTATAATCTATGAGTTGAGAGTGTTTTGAATACTCACAGCGGGTCACATGATGTGAGGAGAGGTGAAGAGAGAAGAACAACCGTCAAACACAGCAGGTGCACATTCATCCTGACTGTCAGTTACTGTTGTGTGCAGCATCACAGATTTATACTCGACATCAGTGAGACAAACAAAAGATTAATAAACAACTCATGAGAATGTGAAGAGTTACGTAACTGCAGTCTTATTCAGATTCCAGTAAACGGTTGTGTACATTCAACCTTTGGTAATTTGGCAAATGCTGTGCTGATCTTGTAAAATATTGATCAGTACATTGAAACAGAAATGACAGCACCGGTCACAAAAGGGTGTATAAGTCCCAGTTAAATTAAAAATCACAATGCCTATTTTTTCATGAAATATTGCAGCGTTTATTGTAAATAGTTTATCAGTTTATCAATTTTTTTATCAAACAAAATTCGTGTGCCCTTATAATCTTCAGTTAAAATATGAAAATGCACTTCCGTCCTATAGTGACTATCCATCTTATATGACGCATCCGTTAACTCCTGTCGTTCAACTGTCAGTCTGCTGCAAGATCCATTTCAAAATGCAACGGCTGTTTTTATACATCCAATCAAATCACAGAGAAAGACAAAAGCCACGCCCACTATTTTGCTCATTCAAAATTCCATTTCACTCGGAAAAGTGTCAAAATATGGAAGTAAAAACTTCATGAGGAACGATAGATGCAATCATGCTAAAGAACAAAAAGTACATCACAACTGAGCACAATTTGCACAATTGTACAACTAAGCTAGCTAGTGGGGTTTGTATATACTGTGTATATGAAGAGTTTGGTTCCAAAATGAGATAACTCCGTTTTACAAAACAATAAAAAATCATGTTTTATCATTGTGCAGTCCAATTAATATCTGTCAAAATGCAGTTGGTTTGTTTTGATTTGAGTCATAATAACTAAAAAAATACAGCTAACAAACACAATAAAACAAATGTTTTAAAATGGCAACCAAAACCACAAAGACGTGGAAGAAAATGGAAAAGTACCATTCGAATAGATCGAAGAATAGCCAAAATGGCAAAAACTCAACCAATGATCAGCTCCAGGGTGATTAAAGAAAGTTTGATGTTACCTGTGAGTACTGTAACAATTAGAAGACGCCTATGTGAAGCCAAGCTATCGGCAAGAAGCCCCTGCAAAGTCCCATTGTTGAAAAAACAACATGTGCTGAAGAAGTTACAATTTGCCGAAGAACACATTGACTAGCCTAAAGAGAATCGGCGCAATATTTTGTGGACTGATGAAAGCAAGATTGTTCTTTTTGGGTCGAGTCGTCGCAGACAGTTTGTCAGACGACCCCCAAACACTGAATTCAAGCCACAGTACACTGTGAAGACGGTGAAGCATGGTGGCACAAGCATCATGATATGGGATGTTTCTCATACTATGGTGTTGGGCCTATTTATCGGATTCCGGGGATCACGGATCAGTCTAAGTATACTTAAAGAGGTCATTTTGCCTTATGCCGAAGAGGAAATGCCCTTGAAATGGGTGTTTCAACAAGACAACGATACCAAACACACCTGTAAGCAAGCAGCATCTTATGTTATGAAGTGGCCAGCCCAATCTCAAGACATTAAACCAAAAGAAAACTTGTGTCGTGACATCAAAAACGCTGTTTCTGAGGCAAAAGCAAGAAATGCAGAGGAATTGTGGTCTGTAGTGCAATCGTCCTGGGCTGGAATACCTGTTCACAGGTGCCAGAAGTCGGTCGATTCCATGCAACACAGATGTGAAGCAGTTCTCAGAAACCGTGGCTATACAACTAAATATTAGTTCAGTGATTCACAAGAACGCTACATCTTCAAACATTTTTCATTTTATACAATAAATGTTTGACTTTGTAAAGAAAAATGCAGACACTGCTATTTTCCTGAACAGCCTAACATTCCTTTTTCTTCACTTTCTGTAGAGTAATAACACATTTGATACTTTTTTTCTTCATGTTTTGATTTAGAATAGAATGTACAGTGTTCCCAATGCATTTGTGTATTGACATGAAAGTTATTATAAGGATTTTGAGCTTTACTCACTTTTTTTAAACACACTGCTATTATTTTGAACACAACTGTATATATATATTACATAGGCCTACTGTGTGTGTGCGTGCGTGTACATATACTGGTTCTTAGAAGGTTGTTCTGTGCAATGAAATAGGAATGTGAGTCTTGAGTTCAACTCAAGGAAACACTGATCACCATGATGGTGACTTTTCGTAGATAAGGAAATTTAAGTTGGACCAACTTAATTTTTCTAAGTGTTACCAATTGAAGTAATTTTTTAAGTTGATCCAACTGATCATTTTTTACACTTTTGTCAGCTGCGAAATTTAAATTGGACCAACTTCACTTTTTTAGGTTTTACCATTTGGACTCATTTTTTTAAGTTGATCCAACTGTTCAATTTTTACAGTGAATGAGTTTCAAATCCATTATGAATACTGTAGTCTCTGAACATTTGGCTTATTTGATCTTGAACATCTTTGTTTAGAGTCTTGATCTATAGACAGAATATCTGATAGTCTGATCTAATGAAGAAACGCTTGTTATTCAGAGCATCCTTGTGTGAGGAGATTATTGCCGAGTTCAATGATGCCCAGGTATCTGTCCCTGTATTCTGGAGTTTGGCTCTCTTCTCTTGTTGGCCAGTACTCGATCCATGTCTGCTCGCCCAAGACGTACTCCAGTCTGCAAACATCAGAGAAGTGAGGATGACACTGTCAGCTACAGTTTCATTCCGTATATTCTGTAAATACACTCCAGAACAAAATCTTAAGACCCAGGGAAACATTACAAGTATTCGCATTTCTTCGCTGGTGGATCGTAACCAGGTTATAAGTACTGCTTCAAAATGCCAAAACAAGAAACAGTTACTCAATTACTCTCTTTATGAATAGGCCACTCGTAATTTGATTCACCCAAATAATTTTAACAAATAGGTTTTGACCCGACAGAAATATTCCGAATCTTTTTCTTGAGCTTTATTTACAATTGCTTTACAAGTTTTTACGAAAGACTTCTATCTTAGACCGTGGCCACGTCTGATGGTTTGGGGACTGACCTGTGCTCAGTTACAGTGACAAACATTTACTGCAGACTTACCCCGTTGGGGCTTTACCCATGATGAGGTACGACTTGCCATGTAAGAGTCCCAAAGAATTTCTGCAGATGGGAGAAGCCAGGAACTTTCTCACCTGCTGCACTGTCACATCCTCACAAATTCCTGTAGGACGGTCACAGCTCAACTTTAATACGCTGTAACAGGGTTGATTTCTATATGCACTGATGGACACAGGATGAATGAAGCGTACCTTCTCTCAGGACTCGATTCACCTTCATATTATAGACGTCTGTGTGTGTCCCCAGATTCACACCCTCCACTGTGACTTTATAAACTGTGAAATATGTACATCATTATTTACACCAGTCCGGTAAAACATATTTCAATGGTTCAGGCCAAACCTGCACAACAGCTGAAAAGCAATGAACACACACGAATGAATATGTTTACCATAATCCATGCTGGCTTCACAAGCCTTGTTCAAACGTTGATCTGCATTGACCTTGTTTTTATTCTGATAACTGCAGTTTTCTGTGTAAAGAGATGTTTATAATAACAAGGTTTACATGCACACACACACCAACACAAATATTTCATCCTTTAAAATTGGCCATATTCATAGAACGCAGTACGTGTCTGGTGACTGTACCTTCAGCACACTGACACACATCTCCATGACATAATCTGCTCAGAGCGCCGTCCTCCTTATCAGGGTGGTAGTACTTCATACAGCGTGCGTCTGAGAAACACAAGAGTTAAATCAAGACAAAACATCTAGAGAACACTGTGTGTGTGTGTGTGTGTGTGTGTGTGTGTGTGCGTGCGTGTGTGTGTGTGTGTGTGTGTGTGTTAATATCTCACCTGGTGAATAATATTCATAAACGGTGACTGCAGCAGGTTGAAGCAAACCCACTTTATTGACCTTGTGCATTCTGAAGGCGATTCTATCTCTTTCTGCATGAGAAACCTATCGAGGCAGACGATCGCGTCATTCAGAAACATCACTTTATTACATCTGACGGTCATTCGCAAATTCAACTTGGTGCATAAAGCATGAAAACCAAATGAAGTCAGACACGGTCGGGTGAAATACCTTATTGAGGTAGAGGATGAGGGACCCTCGCACCGAGAGCCCTCTGTTCATCTCAAATTTCTGAATGGCTCTGTCTCTGCCCATGGTCAACTGTGGAAATATAAGTGTTCATTTATTGACAAAAGTCAGTTCATTTATTTCTGTTTTCCGATCGTAGATACGTACTTTATTTGCATTGTCAGACAATTCATATACGCAAGCCACTTAAAGTTTAGTTTAAGAAATAAGGCATCGCTGCTTGAGTTCTTCATGACAGTACCTCTGAGAGATCTCTTTCATCCACTACGAACCCTGTCAGTAAACCCACATGCAGAATACTCATAGTGGCGTCTCTTCTGTCAAGACAAATAAAACTCTCTCTTTACTATTATAACTTGGTCTAAATACTGACATAATTGCAAATTTTGTTTAAATAAAACACATTTACTTCTTCCAGATTTTGACTAATTTTTATATGAAACTTTCAATGAATTTACTTACAAGAATTCCAAAGTGAGCGTGTAACTTTCAAGGGCTCCGGTGTAACTTACTGTATAAAATAAAGACCGGAAAATGCTGAAAGGCTTTAGTTTAGAAATAAATGTGTAAAATAAGCATTCTTTGTCAAACCTACCTTCACGATCTCGTGCCATTTTAACACTCAGCTCAAAGTGTTTACAGTCAGAAATCTTCACCGCAGGCTTGGCAAAATAAAGCATGAGCACCTGAAAACAGACCCAGGTAACACTCGCGTCACACACTTTCCGTACATAAACATGATTGTGATGACTGTCCATGTTTACTCACTGAGAGAGTGGCTGTTCCAGTTCCTTTAGCCGTCACGTTAAAGTTCTTATTGAGATCAATCTGTTGAGTGACACGCACATATTTCATTTGATATCAGAATAATCACGTCAGTAACTGTGTACGGACAAGCCGTGCTCGGACCGACCGATGTCTGAATGACTTCTCACCTTGTCCGAGCGTGTAACGTGCATGTTATCCTTTCTGAAACCCCATCTGATTGGTTTGCTTCTTCCTTCCACAAACACCTCCACGTCCAGATAGAAATCAAGGTCTTTCTTCACCTGCGTGCGGTATTCAGCCACCGCCTGGAACACCATGATGGTCGCCTACGACAGAACAGGTGAAGTCTTCTAATTTAACCATTTTTCTTTCCAGGATTTAAATCTGTAAATAGCAGCTTATATTTAATACTAATGTCTCCGGTAACGCTTTAGATTACGCCCCGCAATGTACCGTATAATTAAACAGGATTTACAGCGTAACTAACTGTAACAATAATGTACCTCTACTGTCTACTATCTGTAGATAAGGGGGAACAATATGTAAAATTTGGGGAATAAAGGGGTAAAAGATGAGAAAATTAAAACAATATTTATGAGGGAACTGCATGCCATATAAACTCAAAATATCAACATTGATTTTGCACGTTACACATTAAAACTCATTAAAATAACTCATAATAACTCATAATTAAAAGAAATGATTTGTGACCAACAATCCTAAAATCTATCAAATAAAAATTCAAAACTCAAGTCAAATTTACAGTTGACAGTCTGCGTGCTTCATTCTTGCTGCTTTGCTTGCACAAAAACTGAACACATAATTTCCCCTTATTTCATGTTTGCTATAATAATTAATAATAAAATAAGAGCCCCGTACTTAATTAATATCCACAGTAGCTTATTTATGGGTACATTGCAATTACAAAAATGTAGTGTGTGTTCAAGCTAAGACTGCAGTATGCTATACATCAGGTCATGCATACCATGCAATATTAAAATAGTTACCCCTTAGTTTTAAAATACTTATTAGTATAAATGTTTTTTTTGAATTTTCTGACTTCTTCCCCAAACTTTGCATATTGTTCCATATGTACTGTAGACGTACATTATTGTTACAATTAGTTACACTGTAAATTCTGTTTAATTATGCATTACATTGCGGCTGTAATCTAAAGCGTTACCATGTCTCCTTTAGCATTCATGCACAGCAAATTTAAAGAAGCAATGTTGAGGGTTTAGTGGCATCTGTTGGTGAGGTTGCAAATTGCAGCCATGGCTCACTCTCCCCATTCCATTTTGAAGCACTATGGTGGCTGTAGTGTAAGAATTGTCAAAATATTATTAAGTAAGTTGTTGGTTTACCTGTGTGCTTTGATAACGACCATAGTGAGATTGTTGTCTGGCCAGCCAGTGCACGGCTTCTCCTGCTTTGTCGTAATCTTTTGCTTTGACGAGGGCCAGCACGGCATAGGCTGTGGCCTCCAGAGAATGATAATGTTGTTCCGGGACAATCCAAGCGGTGCCGGCTGTTTAAAAGACAAAAAAATTACAGGAAGGAATGCATTGCCCATTCTTCTCTATACTGTTACTGATATTGCAACTGACTTCAGAAAGTGTCAATGACAAGCAACTTTCATACCAGAAGTTACTGTTAACATTATCAAAAATAACAATAGCTAATGTGTTAAATGAACATAAATGACACCATCAGATTTATGAATTTATGTGAGTTATTGATGTTCTGTTAAAGCTGGTTGTAACACTACTGACCTTCCTGTTTAGTGGAGTGCTTCATCAACACATCTTTATTGAGTTTGTTGGCGTTGGCCATGGCGTAGGATGTCATAGCGACAGCGTAAGGATTGGTCAGTTTCTGAAGTTTACCTTCCAGACAGCCAACAGCCCTTTTCATACTGTTATGAAGATACTGTAAAGATGTGTATAAGAGATTAAAACTGTGAGATCAACAATATAAACAAACAGAAGACAACTGTAAAAACGCTGCACGTACATGAACTGATCTGGCACAAAACTCGCTGCCCTCCTGCATGGCGATGAGAACAAACGCAGTCAGAGAAGCGTCTCCATCTTTCCCACGTACATCACCCTGAATCAAAGCACAAACTGACCATCACAAACACATCCGAGTATTAGCAGGGCGCAACATAAATGAATAATCAAATAGAGCATTTACACTATAGGTCATGAAATACACAATTTACACAAAAGTATTCAAATAAAACCACGTGGTTGCGTAACTGTTAACTGAAGCAAGTTAGTTGCAACGGTGGGAAAAAACATATCTGTGTCTGTTATTATGGTTTGTCCCCAGCCATGTAGATAAGATCAAACAAAGTGTAACTTACAACCATCTCCCTATTAATTACAGCTGCATCCTCTTTAAAAGATCCGTCTGGCAGTTGTTTGTTGATAACCAGCCACTTGAGGGCGCTGCAGAGCACATTTTCTTCTACAGCAACGAGGTTACTGGCCATAGCAAAGATTTTAGCCACGTATGCCGTCAACCTTTAACAGAATGAATAAAGCAAAACATATACAGTAAAAACGGTGTTAAAGAAGTATAACAGAATGAAAATGTTTATAAAAACCGTAAACTTTTACCAGGTGCTGCTCTGCATATGAACCCAGGCGGCGTAAGACCCATCAGTTTTGCGGTAGGCCAGCTGCCTTTGATAACCTTAATACAGGAGGGTAATAGATCGTACATTTGTTTTTAATCACACACGTGTCTCTGCTTCTGAAACATTTACGTCAAATTTAGATTCAAGTGTACACATGTATCCCAGCTAACAGAAGTTTGTTATAAGAATCCCAGCAAACACAGAACGTTCCCCTAACGTTAGTTTCTGGTTCCCAGAAAGTTTTTTTAAGGTTTGTTTTTGGTTATCTTTACGGAAATAAAACGTTAGTTTCATGGTTTCTATAACATTAGGGTAACGTTCCCCTAACGTTAGTTTTTGGTTCCCAGAACGTTATGGGAACCAGAAACTAAAGTTCTATTAACGTAAAGTAAACTTTCCTGGAGAACCAAAAACGAACCTTAGAAAATAATGTTCTGGGAACCAAAAACTAACGTTAGGGGAACGTTCTGGGAACCAAAAATTGTTAGCTGGGATGTTCCTTAGAGGTTTTTCATGTATTTGAAAACCTTTTAAAAACATACAAAATGTCCAGTTTTTTAAGTTTTAACTAAGAATGTTCCCAGCTAACAAACGTCACCATCATGGTGATCAATGTTTCCTTGAGTTGCGCTCTTCTACCTTGAATGTAAGTGTTAGATTTGTTGGCGTGTTGTAGCTGTGTGCATGTGATGTACTGTTGTTATGGCGATGCAATGAGAATCCAATCCAATGGATTTGGTTGATGGGCATTGTAATCACCATCATCTTGTGGTTCCAATCATGTATCTCATTTAATTGAGCGCTGTGCTGTTGAATCTAAAAATAAAACAGTTAAATCCAGAAGTTTTATTTGGATTTTGATGGCTAAAAGGATTTGTGAAATCTGGATGCAAAAATAACTACAGCAGAAATTAGACAAACACAAACATCAAGACTCAGGGTATGAATCTCAACAAAAGAAAATTTGTGCCGCAATGCATGCTGGGTAACATCTCAGTACAAAACTCATTCATGATTCCCAGCATGCATTGCAGTTGATTGTATATTAGAATTAGTTTGTTGATTGTCATCTTTGTTGAGATTCATACACTGATTCTTGATGTCTGTGCTTGTCTAAATTCTGCTGTACTTTTTTTTTTGCATGCTGTTTTCACATGTCTTCCAGCCAATTTAAAACAATTAAACTCCCTGATATTACAATGTTCTTTCAGGATCAAGAACACAATTTATATATATATATATAAATATATATATATAAATATAATAAACATGATGGTGCTTTTAATGCACAACAATAAACACCATTGGATTAGATGCTCATTGTGTTGCCATAACAACAGTACATCACATGCGCAGAGTTACAACACGCCAACAAATCTATCACATGAGCGTCAAGGGATAAGAGCCCAACTCAAGGAAACACTGATCACCATGATGGTAACTTTTTGTTAGCTGGGAACGTTCTTGGAACATTAAAAAAACTGGACATTTTAAACATTTTCAAAAACATGAAAAACTTCTAAGGAACGTTCTTATAACAAACTTTTGTTAGCTGGGATATAGCGTGTCGTTTTAATTTTTTGTCGTCCTCTGACCTGTGGTGATGTGTTTAACAGCTTCACTTCGACGGTCCATGCCGACAGCCTCCCACTGATTGGTGCTGTCCAGATAATGAGTGGCAATGAGAGGTAGAGTCATGCCCATCATATTTCCCTCTGCAGACCCGCTGGGCTGGTAAATGAGTCGACCCATCAAATCTCCACTGATGGCCTGCTCGACCGTTTGAGTCGTCTCCTCACCTGAATGAGATGAAAAGAGTAAATGCTGAGAGATATTTCAAAATTTGTCATGAAGGATGCTGTCGTGGCAAGAAGTTGATCAGCCAATGTTGAAAGAATTCACGAAGACCAGAGAGCCAGGTTTCAAGAGGTTTCAATCTTTATTTGCTCGAGCAAGCAAAGTGAGACATACCGAGTTCATCTGTAGATGCCCAATGATGTCCAACGAATAGATGACTCCATCTTTTATACACTGTTCTCAAGTTGTTATCACAGTTCAAACCAATCATGTTTTACCTGACATCATCTTCTACCAACCAGGTTTTACATGACATCACTTATTTTTATTAGTCCATCCCCTTATGACTCGTTACAGTTACATTTCAGCCTGCACTCGCTACAGTTATATTTCCGGCCTACCATAGTAGGATTTAATCGTAGGGAGCGCCTCTCAATCAACACATACGTATATCATGTGCTCTTTATCTTGACACCTTTCCGGGGGCTTTTCGGACGATACATGATCTAACATTGGTTTTAAAAAATGAACTCATGGTTTAGTGATAATGAGCACCCCAGCGTCCTTGGCTGTATGCGATAAGTTAAACTTCTCTACAAAAGTGTGTGGTTTTATGAAAAATGAGCTCATTGTTTAGCGTAAGAATAAGCAACCCAGCGTTTTTAATTAAACTTCTCTACAAAAGTGTGTGTGGTGTACGTGCAGTTCGTGAGAAGATATGTGGTGTGTACGCAGGTGTTCAAGTGCTCAAACTCATACATGAGTCCCGTAGCCCTTGTTAAGATCAGAGAAGTAAATGAACTCTATAACTACACTGTAAAAAAATTCCCTGTTAAATTACAGTAAACAACTGGCAGCTATATTTGCCAGCACATAGCTGTAATTTTACATCATACCTACTGTAATCTGCAACAACAGTTTATTACTGTAAAAGACATTATAATTTGCACAATATAATACTGTTATTTTAGTGTTCCTGCTGTGATTTCCATTAATTGTTTATTACCAGAGGTGGGACCAAGTCATTGTTTTCAAGTCCCAAGTCAAGAGAGGCGAGTCCAAGTCAGGTTACAAGTCCTGAATGTTAATGAACTGAATCAATATCACTTTTGTGCCAACAAACATCACCATTATTGTGATCAGTGTTTGCTTTAGTTGGGCTCCTGATCCTCGGCTTCAGTAAAGTTACTTATTCAGTGGCGTAATAGTGTTTCAGAAAGAACGTTTGTGCACCAAGACAGAAATGCTCAAAAACAGGTTACATGACATTTTTGTATATGGTGTTTGTCATAAATAAAATAATAATACTGATTAATTGATGACTAGTTTGATTGCTCTGAATTGTAAATGCACATGAACTTCGACAAAATAAACATATTACTGACCCACTTAGACATCAACACTCATCACACAAACCTCAACAATGGTGACCATTATCAAAGTAATTCAGATAAACTGATCAACTGCAATGCATGCTGGGAGTCATGAATGAGTTTTGTACTATGATATTACCCAGCATGCATTGCAGCATGAAGCTTTCTTTTGTTGATTGTCACCATTGTTGAGTTTCATACACTGATTCCTCATGTGTTTGTGTGTCTGAGTAGTTAAGCTGTTTAAACAGTTTGTGATTATATTTGTTAATTCATAAATAAATTCACAGTGTTTTATAAGCTCATGCTCCAGTAGCAGAGAACTGACATTGACAGTGAACAAGAGAAGACAAACTTTAAAATGAGTTCATCGTTAAACAGAAGTGAGTCTCTGTCTAAGCTTGCTTTTGAACAATTAATGGAAATCACAGCAGGAACACTAAAATAACAGTATTATATTGTGCAAATTATAATGTCTTTTACAGTAATAAACTGTTGTTGCAGATTACAGTAGGTATGCTGTAAAATTACAGCTATGTGCTGGCAAATATAGCTGCCAGTTGTTTACTGTAATTTAACAGGGAGTTTTTTTACAGCGTACCTTTAAATGTATTCTTTAATATAAGAAAACTCAGTAATGTGTCTAGAAAAACCACCATAATGCATAGATGCTATTTGACCTATACAGCCACAGAGAAATGAAGAGACCTTTCCAAATGTTCATTGAATCTGCACTTTTAGGTGTATTGTGGTAATTGCAGTTCAGTGTCTGTTGAATTTCAACAAAATCAAACCTCAGTTGTGACATAAAGTCATCCAACAGCAACGTGAAAGACTGACAGCATGACAAGACACATGGAAGCTGTGAGAAAAATCAAGAAATTAAAATGTAATTTTTGAACTTTTCCTAAAACATGTAGAAATATAACTGTTGTATTGCTTGAAAGTGAATGTGAACTTGTTTTCTTTGCAGTATTTGAGGTCTGAAAAAATACAGAGCATCTTTTCTGTTATTTTCATCTGTTTCTTCAGTTTTCTTTTTCTGCAAATAAATGCAAATAGAAACTATATCTTTATTTGAAATTGGGAGAAATATTAGTAGCTCACAGAATGAACAGAAATGATCATTTTACCCTATACCTCAGTTCAGTTTGTTTATTGGTTCCTGTTCATTAGTTCTGTCTCGTCAGCATGCGTTTCATATAGTTTTGTATTTAAACCCTCATGTTTGCCTTGTTAATTTGTCGTGTGCTAAGTTTGTGAATCTGTGTGGTCATGCTTGTTCATACTCAAGTCTGCTCTTGTTCGAGTCACTTTTCATGTCATCATTACCGGTTACTGTGATGAGAGTGCTGGCAGGTGTGTCTGGAACCCGATCAACTGGAGTGGAAGTTCTTATAACTTCATGTTGTTCTCCACCTGCTCCAAATAGTATGAAAAAGTGAGAGATCGCCTGGAATGAGTACTACTAATAAGGACATTTGGAATTGTTTTTAAAGTACCGATTAAGAAAACAGCATATCACATGTTACTGATGTCAAACATGTTGTGCTTTCAAGGTGTTTTTCAAGGCATTTATGACATTAGTATTCTCACCGTGCTTCGTCGGATTAAGCTTCACAGTTTTCTCCCTCAACACTTGTCGGACGCCCTCAGACTGAAGGAGAAATGGAGTTATCGACCTGATGTCTTTTTCTGCATTTTATTCCAAATGAGAATTGCTTCCTCAGGTCCACGTTAATTTATCATGTTAAAATCAACAAATAAATAACAATGCTACAATTATCTGTCAGATTTACCACCACATTCAGGGTCTTCTTCACTCCATCAGTGTAGAAAGAATTGTCCTCCGCAGCCTTCACCTCAATCTGATGTTCGCCCAACTCCATGGGAATGATCACGTATGGAACGGATCTGCTAGAAGAGCCGTCGACTTCTACAATTGTTCTGTATTTGTCCTTCTTACTGGCAGCGCTGCAAATGTGTTGCGTCTCCATAAACTCCACACGCACCTGTTGAGAATGAGACGGTGGACATCTCTTAGAAATCTCTGGAGTAAATTCAACCGAATTAGGATTGGAGGATAAAGAGATCATGTTAATAAGATGTGAAGGAGAAAGTGGCAGATGTAAGAATGACTGATAAATAAGACGGAATTGCCTTCGTCTTCCGTGGGCTGGAATTGTGAATGATGGCTTTGATTTCCAGCTGCTCGTTGCGAACGGCCGAGTACGGCATCTTGAGGTCGATGAAAAACTTCTTAAAAACCACCATCTCCAGAGGATCTGCCACACAGATACCTTTGGGAAAGACGGCAGGAGCAAAAATGTTATATAGACACATAATAAAAATAATATACATTTAAGACCTTCAACTCACCGTTTGTGTTTGACAAGCTGATGGCTAAGATTTGCCAGGTTGTGATGGATTCTTTCAGGTAGATTCTGTCTTTTGATAGTACGCTGGCATTTGAGAAAATGATGTGTTAATATCTTTGACACAGCTGAAAGTTTTTTGTCCAACAGGTCAGGCTCCCGCTTACCAGGTTTCATCTTGGCATTGAGGAACCGTCACCTCCTCCCAAAGCCAGCTCTCAGGGAACTGTGTCCGTGACACAATCTCATCAGAGTCTGTATAATCTAACTCTGTATAATAAACAGAGACTGTTAGTGTTGTATGTTTAGTGATCTCATCAGTTACCAAACTTAAACTAAGTAAGGTTTGGTGATCAGTTTAAAGAAGTTGTACAAAATCTTTTAGATTTGCATGGTTCTCACCGTCTGATCTCCGTCTTCTCTTTGAAGGAGTAGGGCACTCGTTCACTAGAAAAAACTCAACTTAATTAGCATTAGGGTTAGCATTAGCATTAGAGACAGCTATCTAAACATAAAGTACTTGTTCTGGTGTTGGTTCCTCCAGCGGTGCTGGACTCAAACATCAGACCAGCGTCATAGAAAACCCCCATACTGTCTCTTCCACTGCCTGCTGTACAACCTGTGTCATGTTTCTCGATCACGTCCCAGACCTACAGACAGCAAACCAGTTATCAAAGTTATAGAAGAAAAAACACTATGTTTGATCTTTTGTAGCCCGGTGTTTGTTTTATGATGAAGATGCGTCACCTTCGACTGTGTGAGTCTGTTCTTGTTGAGGACATGCACAGCCTTGTCAACCACCACCAGCCCAACTTTAGCTCCGGGATCTCCAGTTATTTTCAAGCTGAACTCATCACCCGGATTATAAGTGTTGGCCTTGTTCTTTACCTCAAGACTGAGCTGTTGAATGAGAGAAAAAACAGACGGGTTGAATATGATAATGTCATGTCATGTCAGCAATAACTTTATGGTCCATTCAAGAGCCCTAAACCACAACAATATCTCAAGTTGTTAAAAACTTGTGCCAATGCGTGATATCTATTGAAATGCTTTGTTAAAATAAAAAAACAATGCTATCAGTCAATATAAACTAAATTAATATTGTTTATTTGATGTTCTCAATTTTTTTGGCCAAAATGGACCTGTGTGATTCTTACGAAATTGTGGTTCCCAACCTGACTTAATACTTGCATCAACAAATTTCCTTTTTAGGCATTAAAAACAAGGTCTGGCATGTTTTAAAGCATCCATTTAAAAACTTTTCAAAACAAATAAGATGTCATCACCACAATGGTCTAAAAATGTCAATACCGTATTATGCTTTGCTAAAAACCTACCTGTTACGGTAATGATATTTAACATTGTTCAGTACACACACTGTAAAAAAATTCCCTGTTAAATTACAGTAAACAACTGGCAGCTATATTTGCCAGCACATAGCTGTAATTTTTCAGCATACCTACTGTAATCTGCAACAACAGTTTATTACTGTAAAGGACATTATAATTTGCACAATATAATACTGTTATTTTACATTTACACATTTGGCAAACGCTTTTATCCAAAGCGACTTACATTATTCTATAAATTTATACATAGCTATGTGCAATCCCCTGGGATCGAACCCACAACCTTGCGTTGTTAACACAATGCTCTTACCACTGAACACTTAGTGTTCCTGCTGTGATTTCCATTAATTGCACTGTAAAAAAATTCCCTGTTAAATTACAGTAAACAACTGGCAGCTATATTTGCCAGCACATAGCTGTAATTTTACAGCATACCTACTGTAATCTGCCACAACAGTTTATTACTGTAAAAGACATTATAATTTGCACAATATAATACTGTTATTTTAGTGTTCCTGCTGTGATTTCCATTAATTGTTTAGAGGTGGGACCAAGTCATTGTTTTCAAGTCCCAATCAAGTCCCATGTCAAGAGAGGCGAGTCCAAGTCAGGTTGCAAGTCCTGAATGTTAATGAACTGAATCACTTTTGTGCCCACAAACATCACCATTATTGTGATCAGTGTTTGCTTTAGTTGAGCTTTTGACTCTTTTATTTTAATGTTAATTTAGTTTTCTTTGGCTGTTATAGCTGTATTAAAATACAATCATTGGGTCAAAGCAAGCTTAGACAGAGGCTCACTTTTGTTTAATGATGTGCTCATTTTAAAGTTTGTCGTCTCTTGTTCACTGTCAATATCAGTTCTCTGCTACTGGAGTATGAGCTTATAAAACACTGGGCATTTATTTAGGAATGATCAAATATAATCACAAACTGTTAAAACAGCTTAACTACTCAGACACACAAACACATCAAGAATCAGAGGTGTACAGTACTTGAGTATTTTACTCAGGGGTGCCCAAACTCAGTCCTCGAGGCCGGTGTCCTCCAGAGTTTCTCTTCAGCCCTAATCAAACAAATCAAACACACATGTCTGTAGCTTTCCTGATAGCAAGAGAGCGATGAAAACTATTGAATCAATGTTAAAAACTGTTGAATCCTCAATGTGTTGTTGTCAGCCACCATTATTGTGATCAGTGTTTGCTTTAGATGAGTTCTTGACTCTCGTGTTTTAATTGTCTGCTGTAACAGAGCTGAAATATGTTTGTTGAGGTAATGAGAAACAAGATCCATTAGAATCAGCTGAAGGTGGATGTTGTTGTGAGGTTATATATATACTGTAGCTCATGAGAGTGATGTTTTATTAGTGTTTTAAGTTTCTGTGATACTTCTGTGTGATTAAAGCAGTGGTGAGGTGTCAGACTTTTGTTAATTTACAGGAAATAATCCTTACATTTGTTTTGTTGCTGACTCAATTAGACACGAGGAATCGGTGTATGAAGATCAGCAATGGTGACAATCAACAAAATAAAACTGCATGCTGCAATGCATGCTGGGTAACATTTTAGTGCAAAACTCATTCATGACTCCCAGCATGCATTGCAGTTGATCTGTTTATCTGAATTACTTTGATAATGGTCACCATTGTTGAGGTTTGTATGATGAGTGTTGATGTCTAAGTGTGTCAGTAATGTGTTCCGATTTATTTTGTCAAAGTTCATGTGCATTTACAATTCAGAGCACTCAAACTAGTCATCAATTAATCAGTATTATTACTATTTTATGATAAACGACACATAACTTGTTTTTCAGCATTTCTGTCTTAGTGCGCAAGCGTTTTTTCTGAAACACTGTTACACCACTGAATAAATAACTTTACTGTCGCCGAGGATCAGGAGCCCAACTAAAGCAAACACTGATCACAATAATGGTGATGTTTGTTGGCACAAAAGTGATATTGATTCAGTTCATTAACATTCAGGACTTGTAACCTGACTTGGACTCGCCTCTCTTGACATGGGACTTGATTGGGACCTGAAAACAATGACTTGGTCCCACCTCTGGTAATAAACAATTAATGGAAATCACAGCAGGAACACTAAAATAACAGTATTATATTGTGCAAATTATAATGTCTTTTACAGTAATAAACTGTTGTTGCAGATTACAGTAGGTATGCTGTAAAATTACAGCTATGTGCTGGCAAATATAGCTGCCAGTTGTTTACTGTAATTTAACAGGGAATTTTTTTACAGTGNGTTCTAGATATTCATCTGTCAGATATAAATATTTGCTTCATGGACTATTTCCTCATCATTCTTTTATCCTGAACAAGCTGTCGAGAGATTTTGCTGCCACTGAGGTCTGAATGACTTCTCACCTTATCCGAGTGTGTAACGTGCACGTTATCTTTTCTGAAACCCCATCTGATTGGACTGCGTCTTCCTTCCACAAACACCTCCACGTCCAGATAGAAGTTTTGCTCTTTCGTCTCCTCACCTGAATGGGATGAAAAGAGTAAAAAGTTGGTGAATGTTTTGTGGTCAAGCTTGTTCGTGCTCGTGGTCAAGTCTGCTCTTGCTCGAGTCTTTGTTTTGTATTTGCTCATGTTGGATTTAATAAACTGCACATGGATTCTACATTCTGCTCGCCTTTGTGGAGTTTGTGACAATTCGTGTCATCATTACCGGTCACTCTGATGAGAGTGCTGGCAGGTGTGTCTGGAATCCGGTCAGCTGGAGCCGAAGCTTTTAGAACTTCGTGTTGTTCTCCACCGGCTTCAAATAGGATGAAAAAAAGTGAGAGAGAGTCTGTTGAGGGATGATTTTATCATAATAAAGGATAAATAATCATATAAATGTTTTAACTTCTATTCTGTGCTCTTATTGGCTGATCCTTGGACCGGTAGTGTATTTCAGACATTGTGTGCTTTCTGGGTGTTTAATGGCATTTATGACAAAGTTTATGAGTCTCACCCTGCTTCTCTGGATGAAGCTCCACAGTTTTCACCATCATCTCCACTAGGACACCCTCAGCCTGAAGGAGAAATGGAGTTATCGACCTGACGTTTTTTTCAGCATTTGTGAATTGGTTCCTCAGGTCCACATTTCTTTATCGCGCTGCAGTCAACAAATAAAAGAGAAAATGCTAGAATGGCCAGAATGATCCGTCAGACTTACCACCACTTTCAGGGTCTTCTTCACTCCATCAGGGGTGATAAAATCAGCCGACGCAGCCTTCACCTCAATCTGATGTTCGCCCAACTCCATGGGAATGATCACGTATGGAACTGATCTGGTAGAAAAGCCGTCGACTTCTACAATTGTTCGGTATTTGCCCTTATTACTGGCAGCGCTGCAAATGTGTTGCGTCTCCATAAACTCCACACGCACCTGTTGAGAATGAGACGGTGGACATCTCTTAGAAACCTCTGGAGCGAACAAAATAGCAGTCATTTATTGAGGGAGAAATTCAACTGAAACATCAAAATACAAAGAGATCATGTTAATAAGATGTGAAGGTGAAAGAGGCAGATGTAAGAACCACTGATAAATAAGACGTTCAGCAGACAGAATTACCTTTGTCTTCCATGAGCTGTAATTGTGAATAATGGCTTTGATTTCCAGCTGCTCGTTGCGAACGGCCGAGTACGGCATCTGGAGGTCGATGAAAAACTTCTTAAAAACAACCATCTCCAGAGGATCTGCCACACAGATACCTTTGGGAAAGACGGCAGGAGCAAAAATGTTATATAGACACATAATAAAAATAATATACATTTAAGACCTTCAACTCACCGTTTGTGTTTGACAAGCTGATGGCTAAGATTTGCCAATTTGTGATGGAGTATTTCAGGTAGATTCTGTCTTTTGATAGTACGCTGGCATTTGAGAAAATGATGAGTCATTTTACACACAGATAAACTCTTTTGTCCAACAGGTCAGGCTCCTGCTTACCAGGTTTTATCTTGGCATTGAGGAACCGTCACCTCCTCCCAAAGCCAGCTCTCAGGGAACTGTGTCCGTGACACAATCTCATCAGAGTCTGTATAATCTAACTCTGTATAATAAACAGAGACTGTTAGTGTTGTATGTTTAGTGATCTCATCAGTTACCAAACTTAAACTAAGTAAGGTTTGGTGATCAGTTTAAAGAAGTTGTACAAAATCTTTTAGATTTGCATGGTTCTCACCGTCTGATCTCCGTCTTCTCCTTGAAGGAGTAGGGCACTCGTTCACTAGAAAAAACTCAACTTAATTAGCATTAGGGTTAGCATTAGCATTAGAGACAGCTATCTAAACATAAAGTACTTGTTCTGGTGTTGGTTCCTCCAGCGGTGCTGGACTCAAACATCAGACCAGCGTCATAGAAAACCCCCATACTGTCTCTTCCACTGCCTGCTGTACAACCTGTGTCATGTTTCTCGATCACGTCCCAGACCTACAGACAGCAAACCAGTTATCAAAGTTATAGGAGAAAAAACACTATGTTTGATCTTTTGTAGCCCGATGTTTGTTTTATGATGAAGATGCGTCACCTTCGACTGTGTGAGTCTGTTCTTGTTGAGGACATGCACAGCCTTGTCAACCACCACCAGCCCAACTTTAGCTCCGGGATCTCCAGTTATTTTCAAGCTGAACTCATCACCCGGATTATAAGTGTTGGCCTTGTTCTTTACCTCAAGACTGAGCTGTTGAATGAGAGAAAAAACACAGACGGGTTGAATATGATAATGTGATGTCATGTCAGCAATAACTTTATGGTCCATTCAAGAGCCCTAAACCTCATCAATATCTCAAGTTGTTAATAACTTCTGCTGAAAAAAACATTATATCAGTAGTGATATTTAACATTGTTCAGTACACAGTATGACGTTCCTTGTTTTTCAAGTGCTGATTATTTCTTGTGATGCTTTACTTACTGCTCCCATACATGTGTCCTTCACATCAACCCAGACGGAGTCAGACACCACCTCATCTGATCCCACGTGATAATACGCCACGAAGCGGAAAGACGGCACCATGTCTTTGGTCACAGGTAGAGAGAGAGTGACTAAAGCTCGCTCTCTTCTCTTAAACCTGTCCACCTTCACGATCTGTCCTTTACTGATGACCTGAAAAAAAAACAGAAAAATGAATAAAAAGACACTGACTGGACAGATTTTTCCAGTCATGAAGTGGTATTGATAAAATTATTGTAAATGTATTGACTTATTAGGACAGAATATGATTTTGGACTTGACCTGTGTATGCCGTAACTTTGTTTCGCCAACCTATTGAATGAAGTCCCTGTATGCGCCTTCAGGCTCTCACTGGTGTACGGAGTTGGAATTAGGATTTATTATAACTATAACTATGCACAGGATTAATTTGACAGGGTCTGTACTGACCTGATCTGTAAAAATTGCGTGATCAAAACCAGAAGCAGTGTTCATTGTCTTATCTTGCCACGCCTCCCCCTTAAAGGGGCAGTTCACCCTAAAATTCTCTCAAAGAACACAAATGAAGATATTTGGAAGGATGTCAGTAACCAAACCGATCTCATCCCCCATTTACTGCCATAGTAGGGAAAATAAATACTATGGGAGTCAATGGGGGATGAGATCTGTTTGGTCACTGACATTCTTCCAAATATCTTCTTTGTGTATAGCGGAACAAAGAAATCTATGCTGGTTTGGAGCAACCTGAGGGTGAGTAAATGATGACAGAATTTTCATTTGTGAGTGAACTGTCCCTTTAAGAATCAAAAGTCCTGTGCAGACGGTTTTCATTTCATAATATGACAGTTAACTTGTCTCACCATGTAGGTGTAATCTTGATCTTTGGCTCCTGGACTCTTCCCTGTGTTCAGATTGACTTTCATTTGATCACCGATCTCGAGCTCGGCAGCATCGATGCCGACGTGCAGGTAGTTTTGGGAGTTGCTTTTGGGAATGTACGCTTGAGCTGTCATCGTCTTCACTGCCTGCTGTTCATTTTGTAATTGTGGATCTATGGTCTTTGCCTGGATTTATATATAAAAATAAAAGTAATTAGACTTAAACTTAGACTATTGCAACTTATTATTATTTAACTTTTCAGTTAAAACAGTTGAACAACATTTTTCTTTCAATTTTGACGGAATATCACGAACTAGATCAGCAATGGCAAACAGGTCTTACGGTGATCTGCAGTGATCGAGAATCTCTCTGAGAATTGACGGTGACCTTTGCAATGCCATTGGCTTTTGTTTGACCTCTGATCCCTCCAGGGTTGACCTCCACTTGCACATTTTTAGCAGGCGTCTGGTCAGGATTTGTCACGTAAACCTTTTTGAAAAGCCAGAGAAAATAAAAGAATGAACAAATAAAAAATCCAATAACTGTAATGTAACTTCACAGATTTATAATCAAGGTCTTCACAGTTTAACCCAGTGTCATAACTTTGTTTTGAAAAATGGTGGGACAAAAACAATTAATACTTTAATAAATTGTCTCGTTGGGAGTATTTATCACATATAGTGGGCGGTCCGTCCATTGCATACTCCACTTTTTGACCGCTTGTTCCTATGACTAAACATGTTCGTTGGTTTACGCGTTTTTGTGCTTGGACACTGGATGCACAAGCAAGCACTGCGGACGCATTTCATACTGGCCGCGTTTCTGGAGTCGCAGCTCTCTGTCTTCTGCAAAAATAACTTATGAGTGTAAGCAACGCGAGATAGTGAGAAAGCGGCGCATCCTGCGTTTTCCACGACTTTTCGATGTTAATGGCCCCTAAACAATACACACCTTCCGCAAGCATTTCTTCATTTCTTCGAAAAAGTGGTCGGGACAAGTCCCACCTGCAAATTTACGCCTATGGTTTAACCCTTTTAGTCTAGATTTATACCGAGACGTCAAAGGGCATTCCAGGTTTGAAGAATTGAGGTGTTCTCTTGAAGTGGATGGTGTACGGTGACGTCACAATCTGAATGCCTCTCTTTTGTGCTTCCACCATTTCACTGCCTGAAACACACACACATCATTATGTCAACAGTATATAGACACATACACGTTAACTTAATAAACAACAGATAAACAGTGTGTGTTGACCTCACCGGTCTCTGTTAAAACGCTGACCGAAACAAAGATTGATTTCCCAACCAGCTTGTTGATGTTTGGAAAGGTCTGAGTGATCATGTCCCTGGTCAGTTCTGCTGAACCCTTTCTTACAGCTATCTGTTTATAGATCAGACAGAGAGCATTATCAGTATGTGTATAACGTGTGCTTGTATCTGATCTGAATGTGTTTTAGGATCAGGTTTGTTGTGTAAAGCTCACCGGGACTCTTTGTAGAGAGGCGGAGATACTTGTTTTACTCTCACCATCCATCACACCAAACACCACAAACGCTTGTCCCTTAACCTTCTTCCCAAACAGATACCTAAATCACATACGGTTTTTAATCCCTTAGCGTTTCTACGATCTCTTTTGAATTGTATTTGTACCACGGGTATAATAAGGAGCTTTTCCACAACTGACGAATTGTAAGAACAATTGATGGGGGGTCATGTTCACCTTCAGCTTTTCCTGCTATAAAAGCTCCCATCTCGAAAAATCAGGAACGTCAAGACAACTTAAAGGACGACTTTTTGTACTTTACATTTCATTTTATTTCACTGTCTCCAAACTCCTTAAAATTAAAATTACACGTAAGGAAAGAGTCGTTCCTCTTACTCGGCAGTAATGTCGACTGTTAGACGCTCATCGCCAACATAGAAGAACGACCTGCTGGGGCTTAATGTGACTTCAAAAGTTGGAAGCACTGCAAACCAAAACACAAACACATAAACACACTCAATATTCTCAATAATCTCAATATTGCACAACGCGCTGGCTTTGTTGACACACGTCTCACCGTATTCTTTGACCTCAAAGTCTGAAGAGAACGTCTTCTGTGGGGTGTTTGCGTACCGTGTGACCACCTTCCAGATCCCAGGACTTAAAGCATAAACATGTCAGATTTGATAACATTAAAACAAACGTCAGACCATGAATAGAGTTTAAATAAAAACTGATTTCACATCCACTGCTATATACAGTGATGAAGTGAGGGGCTATTTTCATTTACATACATATCCGGTGTCCTGATGTAGATACCGTAGACAGTTAAAAATGAAGTTCGGGATGAATAGGATTTTAATATCAACACACCTGGCAACCTCAGGAATTTTGTACTTTCCAGACTTCATCCCTTGCGTTGGAAAAACCTTCTCTGTTGCAACCGTGATGCCTTGTGGATTCTTTAAAAAACATTGAAGAAGTCTCATGAGATACTGATGAAATGTGATGTATTTGTGTGTAGAACAACAGCGTGCTCTTATTGAAGCGTGTACCATGATATCCACTGAGACTCCAGACTGACTGTGTGGATGCAGGTTTGGAGTCAGAGAGAAAACCCGGTACTGAACTACAAACAGGATTGAGAGATTCATCATTATCCACTGTATTTAGTTGACTTCAGTCGTGCAGAAGGATCAAATCTTGTTGTAAATGATGTCATGCTGATCTCACCTGTGCTAGCAGGTGTGTAGATGGGTTTGTCTGTCTGTACAAATATATATCCCGACTGAAATGACACCATGACCACTTTCTCCAGGGTTTTAGTAGGAAATTCAGCCTGTAAATACACAAACTGCTTCTCCGCATCTCTCTCGAAAAAGTTTGCGTCGGTAGGAATCTACACAACCAAAATGGCAAAGAATGAAAACAAAAGCATTTTAAAAGTTCACAAAACTTGTTGTAGTGCCGTGACAAAACTTTTACTTGCAGAAGTGCACAGAACAGAGACCTGTCACCTTTATGTCTGTAAGGACCTGGAAGTTATTTTCCGTGGTCAGGATCACAGTTTTACGCAGCAGATCATTGCTTTTGGTTGGGAAGTTTTTCACCACGATGTTCACACTCAAATCTCCTCCATTATGATCCTGAGCCTCCACGAACACGTTCTCTGAGGAACCCACCCTCAGCAAATTAGGAGCCGACAGAACGAATCTGAGAAGATAAAATCACATTGTTTTAAATATAATCTGTAATCTATGAGTTGAGAGTGTTTTGAATACTCACAGCGGGTCACATGATGTGAGGAGAGGTGAAGAGAGAAGAACAACCGTCGACCACAGCAGATCCACATTCATGACTGTCTGTTACTGTGAGCGTCTGTTCGTGTTTGCCTCACAGATTTATTCTCAACATCAGTGTGTTTTCGGTCAGTATAGTTTTGTAAGTCAAACAGAAGATTAATAAACAGCTCACGAGAATGTGTAAAGTTAACTGTACACGGCCTACAAAACAACAGTCGTGTACATTCAACCTTTGATAAATTGGCAACTGCTGTGTTGATCTTGTAGAGGTCAGGAGAATATTGATCAGGATGTTTTAAATCAGCACTGCAATGAGGTTCGGTTGAACTATATCCAGTCACGGAAAAAATGAGGAGACCATTCCTAAATTTACTATTTATAGGTACACTGTAAAAAAACTCCCTGTTAAATTACAGTAAACAACTGGCAGCTATATTTGCCAGCACATAGCTGTAATTTTACAGCATACCTACTGTAATCTGCAACAACAGTTTATTACTGTAAAAGACATTATAATTTGTACAATATAATACTGTTATTTTAGTGTTCCTGCTGTGATTTCCATTAATTGTTTATTACCAGAGGTGGAACCAAGTCATTGTTTTCAAGTCCCAATCAAGTCCCAAGTCAAGAGAGGCGAGTCCAAGTCAGGTTGCAAGTCCTGAATGTTAATGAACTGAATCAATATCACTTTTGAGCCCACAAACATCACCATTATTGTGATCAGTGTTTGCTTTAGTTGGGCTTTTGACTCTTTTATTTTAATGTTAAATTAGTTTCCTTTGGCTGTTGTAGCTGTATTAAAATACAATCATTGGGTCAAAGCAAGCTTAGACAGAGGCTATGGTGGTTTTTCTTGACATATTATTGACTTTTCTTATATTCTAAATATATTACTGAGTTTTCTTATATAAAATAGCTTTCTTATATAAAGAATACATTTAAAGGAAGTTATAGAGTTCATATACTTCTCTGATTGTAACAAGGGCTATGGGCCTCATGTATGAGTTTGAACACTTGAACACCTGCGTACACACCAAATATCTTCTCACACTAAGACAGGAACTGCACGTACACCACACACACTTTTGTAGAGAAGTTTAATTAAGAACGCTGGGTTGTTTATCATTATCACACTAAACCATGAGTTCATTTTTAATAAAACCAAGGTTAAATCATGCATCGTCCGAAAGCCCCCGGAAAGGTGTCAAGATAAAGAGCACATGATATACAGTACGTATGTGTTATTGAGAGCGCTCCCTACAATTAAATCCTAATATGGTAGGCCGGAAATATAACTGTAGCAAGTGCAGGATGAAATATAAGGGGATGGACTAATAAAAATAAGTGATGTCATGTAAAAAACTGGTTGGTAGAAGATGAGGTCAGGTAAAACCTGATTGGTTTGAACTGTGATAACAACTTGAGAACAATGTATAAAAGATGGAGTCAGACATGTATTCGGGGGGCATCTACAGATGAACTCTGTGTGTCTCACTTTGATTGCTCGAGCAAATAAAGATTGAAACCTCTTGAAACCTGGCTCTCTGGTCTTCGTGAATTCTTTCTACATTGGCTGATCGACTTTTTGCCACGACAAGGCTCACTTCTGTTTAATGATGAACTCATTTTAAAGTTTGTCTTCTCTTGTTCACTGTCAGTGTCAGTTCTCTGCTACTGGAGTATGAGCTTATAAAACACTGTTTTCACAATAATGGTGATTTTTGTGGGCTCAAAAGTGATATTGATTCAGTTCATTAACATTCAGGACTTGCAACCTGACTTGGACTCGCCTCTCTTGACTTGGGACTTGATTGGGACTTGAAAACAATGACTTGGTTCCACCTCTGGTAATAAACAATTAATGGAAATCACAGCAGGAACACTAAAATAACAGTATTATATTGTGCAAATTATAATGTCTTTTACAGTAATAAACTGTTGTTGCAGATTACAGTAGGTATGCTGTAAAATTACAGCTATGTGTTGGCAAATATAGCTGCCAGTTGTTTACTGTAATTTAACAGGGAATTTTTTTACAGTGTACTGTCCACCAGTGAATACGTAGTCTATCGTAGTTGGTATCGCAGTCTAAATTCAAACTATTAGAGAGACAAGTTTAGCCAAGTAACGGTTCTTCTCGGTTTCATTTGCTTGTTATCAGAAATAACCCTCAGGCACTATTATTTGAGAATGTGTCGCGGACGTTAAGGGCAGTCCAGGAACGCGCGCATGCATGCTTTTGTGGCCCGAACGTAACTTTTACTACACGTACGCAAAGAATAAAGTCCCTGCAGATTGTTTCTGATAACAAGCAAAAGAAGCCGAGAAGAACCGTTGCTTTGCTAAACGATACCAAGCTCAACCGCTAGATGTCAATGTACCATACGGTTTTTTTAAATGCGAAAAGATTACAGGACTGGAGCTGGTGAAGTTACAGTAAAACACGACTTGGTGGCGCTCAAGCACAAAACGGTCTTGCCGAGCACACATTGACGAAGAGGAAGCAAGATGAATTCTTCTTCTGTGTGACAAGCGAGTTTCAGAAGCACAAAGTTGCGCAGCGCCACCTTGTGTACCGGGGTATTTCTGTTCTTCATTAAGTGACATCTAATGTCAGGGAAAAAATGTGAACAATGTGAACAAAGCAGTTTACCTGCTCTTGAACTGCTACTGTA
Source organism: Triplophysa rosa (assembly GCF_024868665.1). NCBI lineage: Eukaryota > Metazoa > Chordata > Actinopteri > Cypriniformes > Nemacheilidae > Triplophysa > Triplophysa rosa. The sequence continues at coordinate 30,427,091 of NC_079893.1, read as the reverse complement.
CCCGTGGGCTCACAATCATCCTGATTTCAATTTTCCAGAATGCAACTCTATTGCATCATCATTGTTCATCAAGTCACACCCCTAGTGCTCTGAAAAGTAAAAGAGTGAAACTTCTGGCATTTCTGTACTGACGACATCACGTTCGGCACAAGGTAAGTGTGACATTAAATAGGGTTTTTAGATTCATGTATACAAAACTTTGAAAATCTTGAAAACTTAAAACTTTTTTGTAAATTTGTCTCATCTGTCTCAAATATGAAAAATGATATGAAGCGTAAGCTTGACTAATAAATAATTTATTGGACTAATGGATCATATCCTCCTTATTGTCTAGACTTTAGTGCAGAATGGATGGTGAATGCAGCAGAGAAGGGTGTGGAAATGGCAATTGTAAATATAAACGCTGCTGTGATCAGAAATATGAAAGTACAACTCCATCAACGGCGACATGTGACTGGATGGATTGTTGCTCATCATGTTTCACCGGAATATGTGACGGTCTGTGCTGTTGCCTGTTTTCACTTCTCTGTTGGTACGTCATATTGAGTATCTAGATTATACATTGCATGTGTTTCGGCTTTGACCAAAGGAAAGATGAAAAGTAATTTAGAAATTAAATCAGTTTTGTTATTATGAAATGTTCATAGAAATATTTCAAGTCAACACAAAATGTATTGTAATATGTTACTTTTTTGGTTTTAGTGAATGAAGGAACCTGAATCGAGCAGAACTTGGAAAAGAAGCCCGTCATCACAGTGGTTAAAATTCAGTTGAGGATCATGAGCTTACGCTTGACCTGATTTTGCCAAGTGGTTGATGTCCTCAGGGCAACATATTTTGTTGACCGAAGGACAACATTTTTATAAATAAAACCTAAACCCACACCAAACCTCAACCCTAACCATAACTTACCCCTAAAATCAGAGGGAAATGATAAGTGAAAAACAATGGTCTAGAAGCACCTAATCCTGGTTGGAAGATTAAACTTCAGACTAAACTGTTAACAAACTAGGATTTAAAGGGTTAAAATTCTGAAAATTAATGATTTTTTTTGGTTGTTATGATAAAAACTGATTCTGGTGAAAAAATAGTCATTGAAAGTGTGAAATACAGTAGGCTATATGTAATATGTTTATAACCATTTGTGTGAGTTTTTGTTATCTTAAATTTCTCAAAAAATAACAATGCACTAGACTTATTGTTGTTGTGGATTAATAACATATCCAAGACCGTAATAATAAAAAACAGCATCACATTTAGTATATGGAAAATAATTAGATTTTTTTTTTCCATAAAAAACAACAGGGGCACAATGTAAACAAACTGGTATTTAAGGGGTTAAAATTGCAATAATGAATGAATGTTTGATAAGAACTGATTCTAGTGAAAAAAATTAAGTTATTGAAAGCGTGAAAAAATAAGGATATAGGCTATAATATTTTTATGACCATGTTTGGACATAGACATTTTTGTCTATTTTCAGCTTAAGCGTGAGTTTTTTTAATTGATACACAAGGGTTAAAGGGGCTTTTGACTGTTCTTCAGTTGTTCGGGGATGATGCACAGTCATTTTAGGGGACAGGTGGTGAAACAAGGCAACCCTCTTCTAACTCTAACCCTATTATATAAAAAAGTGATAATAACAAATAAAGTTATATACACGTGTTTATTTACTTAAGTATAGTTTTAATATTATTTAAATGTTACTATCTCACTGTAGGACGTGTCCAAAGATTACTTCAAAACGCAGTGAAACACAAAAAGTACAAAATGTTTGTCCCTTCGTGCGTTCCGTAGTCTTGTATCCATATCAAGGTGCCATTAATTCGCAAGATTTGTTTTACATTGTTTATCATTTAGCAAACTGATTCGGGATAAACACTCTAAATAACCTGTTTTTTTTGGGTTGTCTCAAGTAGATATCTCTGTCTTCTTTTTGTGAAGACCAATAACAGCAACTGGTGAAAACATATTAGGTCAAAACTGGTTTCAATAATTTAACGTGGACTTTCAAGAATGCTGTTATTGCACAATTAGTAGTTCAAGATCAAAACCAATACATTACCAATACATAGTGAAAGAGAAAAAACTTGAAATCTACCTATCGATTGAAAAATCTGTTGTCTCAAGTGAACGGGACGCAGACGGTGTGGGAAGCGGATGGAAAACCCGGAGCGGAGTTCACGGAACTCTATCGGATTGATAACAGAATGCTTTCAGCGGGGATGTGAATCCACTCCTTTTCACACATACAGCCTACTTGGCGCTGAAGAGGAACTTCAGTCTGTGCCACCTGTTTTCTTACAGTATTTACAGATGATTTGATACATACTCCTATCAATGCTCTTTTAAAGTTGTTTCCAATAGCCATTTGTCAAATATTGATATTCAGTTATTTTTCATTCAGTTATTTTATGAACAGTTGTCGTAACGGCATGTTCATCACTTCAGACTAGCGTACCGTCTCATCCGCTCCGTTGTCATGGAGATGACGTCATTATGCAGCACGGTCGGAGCCATTGGGAGCTAGCTCTCGGGAGCGCGCATCCAGTCTCTGGCAGTCAGTCGACCATAGAGGGTGTGCGAACGGTCTTATAACGTTTGCGGTCTTATAACCGTGTTTTCACCGTCTTGAAGTCGCTCGACATCCGAGGTCAACATGCGCGAGATCGTGCACCTGCAAGCCGGACAGTGCGGCAACCAGATCGGAGCGAAGGTATAAAGATTAGATCGCTTTTCGCATAGGCTATGTTTAGCATATTGACGTCTTAAATAGAATACAAAGATACACAACAATGCATGTTTTGTCTGCTTCATTTTCGAAAAATCAATTGGTGCGTAGTTGTCGAATCCGTTGCAATTGTCCAAATAGATGCAACGGATGCAAAACAAATGCGTCGTTTCTTTAATAGTCCATCGATGACGGATTAATTTGTTGTCAAATTGTATTGACATCGCGTTATTTTGTTCAGATGAATTGAGATGCGTGTCTCGCGCTGGCTGGCGGAGAGGGGTGTGGCCGCCAGTACGTGCTGTCAATACATTTACGGTTTTCTTTTATCCCGAACAGACATACTACGAAACAATCCGTTTAGAGAACTGTTGGGTTGATAATATTTTCGTCAAAACATCAGTAATCTTTTAATGTGCTCTTATAGACGATGCTCTCGCGCATTTGCTTTTGATCTGTGGGGGAGGGGTCGCTCTTCTTCACGTTAATATTTTCATACGCGTTTTACATTCTGTGTGTAGAATAAAAAAAACACACTGGGCCTTCATTCTTGCTTAAATCCCATTGGGTGGATTATAAAGAGCTTAATTGTCAGATAATTAAATGCGTCTTTCATGCAAAAGTAAATGAAGTCAAATAAATATCTAGCTGTTGCTCTCGCTTTCAGTTCTGGGAGGTGATCAGCGATGAACACGGGATCGACCCGACAGGCACCTATCATGGAGACAGTGACCTGCAGCTGGACCGCATCAGTGTTTACTACAATGAGGCTTCTGGTAGGCACATCGTCATGGCAACCAACAGGAGCAGTCACATGTCTGATGCCTGTACTGAGCTATGACATCACACAAATACACACCATCTTATCCTGTTATGAATGCGTGTTCTGTACATTCAGATTGTTGTGAAGACGGGTTCAGCGAAACACATTTACAACGATTCAATACACAATACTATGAAAGCATTGCAATATTTTGATTAAAAAAATGTTTAAAATGAAACTGAAGAAGAAATGTAACTGAAATTTAAAAAAACAGATTTATTCCCAAAAGATTTTTGTTTTGCATAAAACTTCTCGAGGTGTAATTGATTTGATTGAATCTTCTATGTGTACGTTTTGAATTTATTAGGAATTAGGAAAAGAAATAAGAATGTATTAAAGGAAAAAAAAAGGAATTCAAATTAAAAATCAATACTGTTTTCGGTGTCATTTCTATTTATTTGTGTTTTCAGGGGGGAAGTATGTGCCACGAGCCATTCTTGTGGATCTAGAACCCGGAACCATGGACTCTGTCCGCTCGGGTCCTTTCGGACAGATATTCAGACCCGACAACTTTGTCTTTGGTAATTTTATCTCGTAAGGGAATATCAAAACTCGTGCAGTGTTTTTCAGTATTTCTAGCATTTGTCTTGTGTCTCAGGTCAGAGCGGAGCGGGTAATAACTGGGCTAAAGGTCATTACACTGAAGGCGCGGAGCTGGTGGACTCCGTTCTGGATGTGGTCCGTAAAGAGGCGGAGAGCTGCGATTGCCTGCAGGGCTTCCAGCTCACACACTCGCTGGGAGGAGGAACGGGCTCGGGCATGGGCACCCTCATGATCAGCAAGATCCGCGAGGAGTACCCCGACCGCATCATGAACACCTTCAGCGTGGTGCCCTCGCCCAAAGTGTCCGACACCGTGGTGGAGCCCTACAACGCCACGCTGTCCGTCCACCAGCTGGTGGAGAACACGGACGAGACGTACTGCATCGACAACGAAGCGCTGTACGACATCTGCTTCCGCACGCTCAAGCTCACCACGCCCACGTACGGCGACCTCAACCACCTCGTCTCGGCCACCATGAGCGGCGTCACCACCTGCCTGAGGTTCCCCGGGCAGCTGAACGCCGACCTCCGCAAGCTGGCCGTCAACATGGTGCCCTTCCCCCGTCTGCACTTCTTCATGCCCGGCTTCGCTCCTCTCACCAGCAGGGGGAGCCAGCAGTACCGCGCCCTCTCCGTCCCCGAGCTCACCCAGCAGATGTTCGACGCCAAGAACATGATGGCCGCCTGCGACCCGCGTCACGGACGCTACCTGACGGTGGCTGCCGTGTTCCGCGGCCGCATGTCCATGAAGGAGGTGGACGAGCAGATGCTCAACGTGCAGAACAAGAACAGCAGCTACTTTGTCGAGTGGATCCCCAACAACGTGAAGACGGCCGTGTGCGACATCCCGCCCCGCGGGCTCAAGATGTCCGCCACCTTCATCGGCAACAGCACGGCCATCCAGGAGCTGTTCAAGCGCATCTCCGAGCAGTTCACTGCCATGTTCCGCCGCAAGGCTTTCCTGCACTGGTACACCGGCGAGGGCATGGACGAGATGGAGTTCACCGAGGCCGAGAGCAACATGAACGACCTGGTGTCCGAGTACCAGCAGTACCAGGACGCCACTGCTGAGGAGGGAGAGTTCGAGGAGGAGGGTGAAGAGGAGGCCGCCTGATCTCCGTCACGTTCATCTCTTTCATCTTCAGGTTCATCCATCAATTCATATTGCAGGTCCATCTTCTCACCTCGCCATCATCTGCGCTCTTAATCATCTAGATATTATTTCAGCACTGTCACATTCTCGCATTCCTCATCAAAAGATTTCGGATTCACAGAATAAATGCGACCAAACTGATGCTCAAAATTGTGTCTCTTGAGATTATTTGGCATCTTGCGACTCATGAAAATGATGGAATAACACAAAATAAAGTTGGGGAATGATGTAAAGACCAACTATTCAATAAGAGTTGTGTTTTGAAATTCATATGCACAGTTTAGTTAATTTCAAACATTTACGCATAAAACTTCATAAAAAATAAAATAAAAATGTTTTAAGGTCATGAGAACATTAACGTAATAGTTGACTTGGCCATTAATGCTGCGGGTGTGGGATAGTTCCCAAACTGGAAGTTACATCTGGATTTAGTAACATTAAAATAATTTAGTAACATTAAGACCTTATTAGTAATATGAAAACACGTATCTCTTAACGTTAAACGAAATGAACGTATTTCCGGGTTATCCTAAATCCTAGGGTGCCTCGAACGCAGCATAATGCATACGTGCAGTTCCTCAACTGAACGCTAGAGGGTGCGTTTTCACATTTTAAAATTGAAACCACAGTTACTTACTGGGTTGACTAATATCGATACAGCAAGGCTGTTTAAATAAGATTGCATCTGGTTAAACCTGCTTATTCAGCACATGTTAAATGCCTTTAGAGTTAGAAGAGAAAGAGAGAATACATAACAGGCGATAGAAATGTGAAGGTCCATTCATTCCTGTCTTGCTTCTTGCACATGATTTTGTTTTCAAACGATGCTAAAACGAAAGTGTTCACATGAGAGTGTTTGCATATGAAGTTAAAGGCTCACCCAAAAATGACAATTCTGATGTCATTTCGAATCAGTAAGAGTTTCTTTCTTCTGCAGAACACAAAAGAAGATATTGTTGAAGAATGTTGGTGACCAAACAACATTGGACACCTTTGACATCCATTGTACGGACATTTCTCAAAATATCTTCTTTAGTGTTTCACAGAAACAAGAGTCACATACACATGAGGGCGCATGCTGGCACAATGATGCAAAACGGGACTGAAGATCCTGCTCATCACTGACAATGTGAAAAGATGTTGTGGAGAAATAGGCCACACACACACACACGCACAGATCAGGAAGTGCCGTCTTGCTAGTTGGCGGAATTGGTTGCTTGGTGTGAGGATGTGTGTGTGCACAGTGTGTGTTGATGTGTGTTATTAAAAGATCCGATGACTCCGGTCAGCTGAAGCCCTGAACATCACGGATGGACCTCAGCACACACCTGCAACATGGGTTCAAGGATAAAGTAAGATTCTCATGCTGTCTCTTTCTGATTCTCTCTCTCTGTTTGTTCATGTTGTGGTCTCATGCTCACTTCCTCTTCCTCACTCTGTTCATTCTCAAATGTGCCGTATCACGACTTAATAATTCAACTCATTTTCATAAGCAACAACTTTCGAAAAGTATTGTTGTATACTGGAAAATCCGCAGGAGAGATGGAGAATTTTGAAATATATCAAAAGTGTGAACGTAACGTGCAAAAAGCTGCTGTAGCGCTTCTGAGAAACTTCTGAGGGTTTGTTGCAATGGCTTTTAACCATCTGTTGTGACAAAGGGGTTTCAAGTTCACGCAACTGCACAAAGCCGATTTTAGGGTGGTTACATGGTCTTTGGAACAACGTTGCACATTTTGATTGTCTCTCTTATTTAACACACTCGATTCCAACCTTGATCTTGTTGGAAGAGCGAGATCAATGAACTGGGTGTGTCATGAGCGATGCTGTGGTCCATGATCAAAACCCACTGAAGTGTGGGTTAATATCACATTAACTATAGTTCACTGGAATCTGACAAAGTGTCAAATTAGTGTTTATTTTTACAGTTTGTCTTTTTGCTCAAACATATGCTTGTTCTTTCTTTCTTGAAGTGACAGTTTACCCGAAATGTTTACTTTGTCATCATTTACTCACCCTCAGGTTTGGAATGACAAGAGTAAATGATGACAGAATTTTTTTTTTGGGGGGGGGTGAACTATCCAATGGTAAAGTCAATGGTAGCCAGTGATGTTTGGTTACTAAGTTAATATGTCATGGTTTTGAAAGCTCATTTGAATAAGAATTCCAACCCACCAACACACAATATGATTGACTACATTTGTATTATACTTGAGACTTCATTCATACCCGGAAGCGCTGGCATTCATATCAACCGACACTTTTTGCTCGCTGCTAATCTGAAAGGTATTAAACCACATCCTGCTGCATAAATGAAGCGCATCATCTCTCGTGATTCAGATCGGAACGTAAACTGTGTGCATTTACACTCATCGTCTGGAGTTTTGAGTGTCAGTATTTACGATGAGTTCTGTTGAATGCATAATGATGGTGCTGCTTGTGATGTTGTTGTTCTTAGGAAAAACCCTGACAAAACCTTCTACTGGCTCTTTCAAGCCTCGTCTCCAATTGCCAGAGATAAAGGTGCGTACACACACACACGGCTATGTCTTCTCAGAATGACTTACTTCCTGTCATGTGACCCGAGGCAGAAAAACCACACAGCTGACACACTCGCATCAAACTGAGAGAAAGTGAAGTATGCTAGAGTCTCCTGACAGGGTGGAGAGAGTAAACACACTGACTATCTAAAGAGAGAGAGAGAGAGAGAGAGAGAGAGAACTGAGACTAATTCAGGTCTGAGGGTTTAAATGAGGTCTGGATGTAGAAACCAAGCTGAATTTGACTGGATAGCATACCAGGATAAATTTGGCCTCGCTTTGACCACATCCTCTTGAATGTTTTTTTAAAGCGCGCGTGTGTGTGTGTGTTCTCTTGATCTGAATAGACCCTGATGTGTTGTACCAGTTCCCCGAAGACTTCAGTGATGAGGTTGGTACCGTAGACACAGCGTGGTCTGATCTTTCATCTGTCCCCATCACACAAATATTTTCTTCCAGAAAAATCAATTATTCATATGCCTGAGTAAAAGATATTTATGTATTCCTAAATGTGTTGTAACATCGAGCGCAACTGGAACATCGACGTGTCTGGGAAATGCTCAGGATAGGCATACAGTACATTATAAAAGACGTGAATGAACTAATATTTGGTGATAACACTTCTAATGTTCTCCTACAGGAATCTCTGAGGTCCTTGCCACGCTTCTGCTTTCCCTACGACATAGAGAGGTAAAATGCATTATGCATTTGGCAGATGCTTTTATTTACTGTGCATCTCGTAACATTTGATCTGGAAATGAAACCCCTAACATCGCACTGCTAACACAATGTCAGCTCGTATGTTCACTTTCATTTTTTGTAAATGTAATGCGTGATTTATTGATTGATTGGCAGGGTGAAGGACGCTGTTGCCGTGCAGCACTTCACGTTTGTCTTGACAGATCTGGAGGGATGTCAGCGTTTTGGATTCTGCAGACTCACGTCCAGCTCTCAGACGTGCTTGTGTATACTGAGGTCAAAACTCTCCCTTACAAAATAAGAAGTTTTCAAGTGTGCTAATGCACTCTAAAAATGCTGGGTTAAAGGCACAGACCCAGCTTTTTGACCCAACGCTAAGTTGAAAATAACCCGGCATTCTTTTGTGTGTATACTTCTCTGCATTCAAATTGTATTAATTTTACTTAAAGTATATATATAATATATTTGAAGAGTTTGGTTCCAAAATGAGATACCTGATTGTCAAAAATCACGTTTTTATTGTGTTCGCTGTATTTTTTGTTATTATGTTTTAAATCAAAACAAACCAACTGCAGTTTGATTGATATTAATTGGAATGCACAATAAAAAAGTTATCTAATTTTGGAACCAAACTCTTAATTTGTACTTTTATAAAATTAAAAGTGGCCCCAAGAAGTACTTATATAGTACACTATATTGGCATTATACTTACTACATAAACTATGATTACATTTAAAATATACTCTTAAAAATAAAGGTGCTTCAAAGGTTCTTCACAGCGATGCCATAGAAGAACCATTTTTGGTTCCACAAAGAACCATTTTTTATTTATTTATTTATTTAACCAGGATAAAAATCTCATTGAGACTTCACAGTCTCTTCTTCCAGGGAGACCTGGTCAAGACAGCGGCACACAAAGTTTCACACAAAACAAAGACACATAATACTCCGTAGCTAAATCTAATAACAAGTAAATCAATAGAAACACTTACAGGAATCTTTTAAATCAGAATACAAAATACATTTAAAAGTGCATAATGATGGTAAGGACTCCAATTTAAGTACACTTTGCATGGAATGAAAAAGCACATTTACCAAATTCTGAGGACACTTTTGGAACTTTTAAGTGTAAATATATATACCTAAATATTTATAGGAACCAACTCTTTCAATATGGGTGCCATCCAGAGTTGAGATTACCACATCTGGTTCCTTACAGTTAGTACGACTAACGATAATATATTTGGTCTTTTTTTAGTTCAAAACCAACTTCATCTGTAACAGTGTGTGTTGAATGACATTAAATGCATTTTGTAGGTTCATTAATGCTCGGTTTACAGAAGATGCTGCTGTGCATATAACTGTATCATCAGTGTATAAATGTATATTAGCCGAGTCCACTCCAAAGTCTAAGTAATTTATGAAAATAGAAAACAGAATAGGAGCTAAGATGGATCCTTGAGGGACTCCTGATTTAACTTGTAAAAAAGAAGAATGATCATTTTCAAAACTTACGCATTGTGTGCGTTCAGATAGATAATCTTCAAACCACTTTAAGGCTTAATTTCTTTAACAATAAATTGTGATCAACAGAATCAAAGGCTTTTGACAGATCTACATATACTGTAATGCTGCACATGATTTTTTGTTATCTAATGAAGTTATGAGATTATTTGTCATTTACAGGGCTGCAGTTATGGTACTCTGACCTGCTATGAAACCAGATTGGTGATCATTAAGAATGTCATTATCTTTTAAAAAGTGCTTTAAATTTTCATTCATCAAAGACTCAAATACTTTCGCCAATACAGATAATCTAGGACGATTTTTTAATAATGGTAAAACTATTGCAGATTTCTACGTTTTTGTTATAGTATTTAAGATTAAACTTTGATAAAAAAAATAGAGGCAATTGGTTCTGCAACAATACTACTAGCCAATTTAAAAATTTAGTCAATGTTTCTTTAAAGAACCCTCTCTTTCTTACCTTTTTATGATCTGAAGAACCTTTTTTCGCCACAAGGAACCTTTTGTGAAACAGAAAAGTTTGTTGGGTGTTAACGGTTCTTTATGGAACCATTTAGACAAAAAAGGTTCTTCTATGGCATCGTTAAGCACCTTTATTTTTAAGAGTGTACTTGAACACAAGTCTATATACTTCATAGTATATTTAGTAAGATGATCTTAATGTACACTTATTTTCGAAAGGTCAGCTCTTGAGCACATGATCTAAAGCGCATACTTTGTCCACAACAGTTATTTGCCGTGGTTTGAGGTCTTTTACAAACTTCTGAACAGTCTAGCAGACTACATGACTAAAGGACAGGTGAGACGATCTCTACACTATATAAACACCATTTCCACACTGTTTATATATCGCGTCACATTTCCATCTGTGTAATATTCCGACAGACCAACGAGATGAAAGAACTCCTGTCTCTGCTGCACAAGCACCCTGTACCGCCAGCGAGCGGCTCCATCACTTTACAGATGGTAAGTGTTCATTGGCTGGTGGAAGTTCCGCTTATGACATCACATGTGTGACATCACAATCAGGTTCATGTGTTCTTCACTGAGGGAGGGAAGCTACAAATCCGCAGTGAGATGCCTGGCATCTGTGGACACACCCGTAAAGGGGAGGAGTCAGAGGGGGTGAGTCCCAGACCGGTGGACTAAACCTTCACTAAACCGCCAATACTAAAGCAAAATAACCCCTCGTGTACGCCAGCATACTAAATCAAACATTCACAAATGTGGATACTAATCATGAGTTGTTTGTGCCGTAAAACACTAACATTAGAGTGACACCGGTGTGCTTGATTTTTCAGTAACCACTGAATTTTGATTCATCTAACCTGAAACCTTCAGTTCAGATCCTCTTTCTTGTGCTCCACTTCTGTTGTTTTATTGTAGCTTTATTAATATTTGGATTATTAGCTTTATTTTGTATTGTTATTTTTAATGTAACATTTTCATTGTAAAATGTATTTTATATTTTAATTTGTATAATTTTTGTAAAATGCCTTTGTCATTTTATTATATACTTCTTTTTTTAATATTGGTCTTTATGGTTACATTTTATTTAAGTTAAAGTTTTATATTTACGTATTTAAACAATTTCTTTGTTTTTAATAAATAATAATAATAATCGTTTTATTTATTATTATTTATTAATTGAATTTAGTTCAACTTCATTTCAGTTTATTGCTATTTGTAATGTTTCCTTTTTAAACATAATTTTTAGACCTATTATTTGATTTCAGATTAACAGGAATGTTCTAATACTTTTAATTTTAGTTAACTATAATAACCCTGATCCAAATAGGCCATATTGTTTGGATTTGTGACTATTATTTTAATACCAACTATAGAGTGTTGTTTCTTTCCACTAGATCCCATACTTTATTGCTCCAGATCCCAAAGCCCTGCCGTCTATTCCAGAGAGTGTGAGTTTATTTGTCCATCAGTCCATCCGCCCATCTTATCTGGCTGTCTGTGCATCATCTATCCATCCATTCTAGCTTAATATATTTTGAATGTTTTTTTATATTGATTTTATTTTCTCTTTCATCATGTGTTAATATATGCATGTGTGTGTATCAGAGGAATCTGACCGAGCTGGTGGTTGCAGTGGACGTTGGGAATATCCTGCAGCTTTACGCCAGCATGCTGTTTGAGAGACGCATTCTCATCTACTGCAGTAAACTCAGCACAGTGAGTCTGAATCACCAGCCGTTGATGAAACTTCTAATAAAGATCCACTGAATTAACAGCACAGCGACAATGTGTATCAGTCCATCCTAGAAAAACTGTAAATACCGCTCAGTGTTTGTTTCCGTCTGTCATGCATATTCAATGCAAGAGACACAAGAATGCATTCAAGCTGCTTGCTTAGATCATCAATAGTGAATCACATCTGCAAATTAAGAATAACAATTTAATTTGAATGAACAATCAAGTATATTGAATATATGAATAGGCACCTGGATACTTCCCGTTTTTACACTGTATTTTGTGTTTGTTTAGCTTACAGCCTGCGTGCACGCGTGTAATGGAATGCTCTTTCCCATGTACTGGCAACACATCTTCATTCCCGTCCTTCCACCGCACCTGCTAGACTACTGCTGGTGAGAACGCACACCATGACATGCAAACGCCCGTCCACCCGCTCTCAAAAAGGCGTATTAATACGTGTTAACATGTCATATAAACACATTATGTACAGTATAACTAGCTACTTTCCATCCAAAGTTGCGAATTTAAATTATGCGCACAACTGGAATATCGCATTTAACATTTGCGGTTAAGCCAACGTTTCCATCCAACAAGTCAGTAGTAACTTCCTGATAATTTGGCGCCAAATAACACGGAGAAAACCTCTCGCTGTTCGCCATTGTGTTGTCACGTGATCACTGCCGAGGCAAAGTCACGTGACTATTTTGATGCGCATCAACGATTTTATTCGGTAAATGTGTTTCCATCGTAAAAATGCATCCTACTTAGTTAACCGTATTTTTCGAATTTATGCGCATGATTGTGTTGTTTTATCATTAAAATTGGCGGACGGAAACATAGCTACTTTGTGTTGGTTGTGTGTTAAATAAAAGTGACAACGCAAGATGTGTTAAGAAATAACAGAGATTGTGTTCGTTTTAAGACAACATTTTGGAGTGCATGTGAAGGCCCCGCTGTGTCTCATGTTCAGTTTTTTGTTTTATCTCTATAGTGCCCCGATGCCGTACCTCATTGGAGTCCATTCCAGCCTGGCCGAGGTACAAGAAATTCTTTCTCTCACATGCAGACGTGTTGTCACGCAATTATTATGGTCTGTTCTTTGTGCTGTAGAGAGTGAAGAGTCGAGCTTTGGAAGATGTGGTCATTCTAAACGTAGACACAAACACTTTGGAGTCGCCCTACCAGGACCTGAAAAAGATCCCAGCTGATGTGGTGAGACTGCTTTATGCATTTGATTCATGATTGTAAATTTAAATGAAATTGACCACGCCCTCGCAGTCCGTCCGGATGATGAAACACAATTTGATTGAAATCACAGCCTTCCACGCCACTATCATTGTTTTCTGTAAATTTATGACAATGGTTAATGTTTTCACTGTTGTATGGTAGAGGGCGCTGTTATGCATTTTCTGTTTCTTTTTGTTCAAGTGTTATTTTTATAAAAAGCAACCAATGAAAATACTTTTATTTCTTTTTAATTAAAAGCAGAGGCTCTTTTCTTCCTTTTGATAAATTCACACATTTAAGGTGCAGTTTGTAAAATCTCAAAACAGATATGTTCAAAACAACAACAACAGTGTAGCTTGATGACGCTGTGAAGGAGCGTGGAATAATGGGAATTGTGGTCTTCAACTCCATTACTAATAATCAATCAGAAGTGAATGAGAAATCACGTTTATGGATGATGTAAATTAACAAAGTTTTATAAATGTTGCGTTTGATGACGTGATTTTATTTCATTATAATGAATTAAATAGTAATAAATTAATTTGATGAATTACGTCTAATCAGATGATCTAAAAACGATCACTGCTTGTTCAGTAAATATATACATGACACTCGTGCTATTTTAAGAAAAAGACATTCAAACAATACGACTAACCTTGTTGATCGATATAATAATCATGCGTTTCTGTCAGTAAAGGAATCTAAACAGTTGCTCACCTGTCTAGTAAAACACATGAAAGATCAGCGTCTCTGTCTAGTAAAAAATGTCTTTGTTGAGAACCAGCTGCAAACAGTAAAGAATAATTGTGCTCCATAACGACTTCGCAAACAAGATAATTGCTTGATAGACGCTACAAACTAATACTTTAATTAATCATTTGTCCACGAGACTGTGTTGTCATGGTTTCTACGGCAGTAAAAGCGGAAACCGAGGGTAACGCCAGAGACTGTGTTATTAGGGAGATGCAAGGTCTGGAGAAAGCGTAACGGCGTACACGAATCACGTGAGGGACCTCAGCCAATCATATAACAGCCTCTAGTCTGCTTTCCTACATTCCGCTGAAGGTTGCAGGCTTTCCATCTAGTGTCTCTGGTAACGCGGATATGACGCCATTGACAGGCGACTGCCAGACACGTCCCGTGTCACTTGATAAAATGGCAATTTTCTCACGATTTACAAATAGTTGGAAACATTTGAGGTATTGTAAGTACTCAACTGAACAAAATATATAAATCTGGCCTAGTGGTTTTTGGATATTTTACTGCAAAAAAGTTACAAACTGTAGCTTTAACGAAATATTTTAGGAGCCATAAAAAAAGTGTGAATTTAATAAGCTGACAAAAATCGAGAGGAATCTTAGTAGTCCAGCACACGTTTTAAATACTGTAAAACTACTGTAAACTTCACTTTTACATAAATTACTTTTATTTGATTCTTTTTTATTTCCACTTCCCTTTCTCATTTAAACTTCTGCATCCTATTTGCCACCTCAAATCGGGAACTGTATTCTCAATTCACTTGAATGAACAAACCAGGGTGGACTCTGTGTGTGTGTGTAGGTGGCAGGACTGAAGGTCAGGCTGAAGAAACAGGCAGCGCTGGTGGGCTCGGGGGTTTCTCGTGCTTTTCTCAGATCTCAGGCTCTGCTGTTTGGAGGCTACAGAGACGCTTTACAATGTGTTGATGTGAGTGACGCACAATGACGTAAAAAAACTTGACATTCAAATTCATAAATATCACGTTCACTCACAATGGTTCTGTTTCGACTTTGAAGGAAGGGCCGGTCGTGTTCTCTAAGGAGTTATTTCTGAACCATAAGTCTCAAAGTATGAAGGAGTTTTTAGAAAGCGCTGTTCACCTGCAGTGTTTCAAAGAGGTACTGTAACTACACGAAAAAAACTTCTTATATTCCATATTCTGGTTTGTTGTGTTTAATGTAAACGCATCTGTTCAAGCATAATTCTGTCAGCCACAATGTGTTAATTTGTGTTGTGTTAGAAAAAACAAAATGTTTAATTATAGCCATTATCATCTTTTAATAGTTTTTTAAGTTTCTATTATATTTAAAGAATGTTGCAACTTTAGTCATTTTTGTGTACTACTTTAAAATACAATTTGCTTGTAACTTGGCAAGATGCAGTTTTTCCAGCGTTGCTCTAGACTTACGGAGGGAATTTTCACCAAAATTAAGATGAATAAATGACACGATGAAAATGAAAACCAGATTAACAACTTTATTATAGAAAACTATAGAATGCAACGTGTGACAAAACAAAAAAAATAAAACGAATCGTTTCATTTTAAGTGACAATGCACCACCACCATATCAGACTGTTCTGTTAATAAAAAAGACACAAAGGCTCATAAATAAGATGAACTAAAATAATAATGTTTTTAGTTTATTGATGGCCGGCTGGAAATGCTGAACCAAGGCAAAGAGCCGGATGATGTGTTCGAAGAAGAGGTTCTGCATTGTGAATCCTCATCAGGTGAGTCTTTGCCTTTACTGTATGTGTGTGTAACAGAACATTTACATATTTCAGCGCTAATTCATATCTGCGATTTTTTCCAGCTGGTTCTAACTTGTGTCGGCAATGGGTTGGAAATTTGAAGGTACGTTTTATTCGGACATTGAGATCTGACTTATATCTCTTTTCTACTCTTTCTATCCTTAAAAAAAACTTTGTTTTGTATACTGTGCTGGGCTATATGACACCAGTTTCTACTGCACTTATGCTTTGTTGTCCTTATGTTGTTCCAATTGCTTCTATTGTTTACCTCATTTGTAGGTCGCTTTGGATAAAAGCGTCTGCTAAATGACTAACTGTAATAACTATTAATAACTTCTCCAAGAATCTTTAGTTTTGCTTGAATAAAATACTAGCCTACATATATATATATATATACCTTTATATATCGTATATTTTGCAGTATACACCATGATTACTTTGCATTTTCTTTAAATACAATAAGCAGCACATAGCATGCATACTGTACAGTATGCTAGTATTTTATTCTGAACGCAGCCTCCTTGCTCTTCACAGAAAGGGGGTGGAGCCTTGATTGTGACATGCAAGTCTACAGCTAACAAAGCAGTGAGTACTTTTAATCATTGATTATTTACATTTCTTGTCAAGCATTTACTTATTGTTATTCTTTCATATAGACTAAATATCACAACAAATTTGGTCTGAAAAACCTTCTGTCGTCAAAGGTGAGTTATTTCTTTTATTACTGTATATATGAAGATGCTTTTGCATGCATACTATGTCAATGTGTGTGTATGTGTGTGTGTGTGTCTTGAATTCCGTCTCAGTGTCATACTGAATCCCACATGTTGCAGAGAGGAGGGTCCGTATGTGGGCCGCACACGTATCGCCTCATCCAATCAGATTGCCTACAGAACCGTCTACCAATCACGCAGCACTTTGGGAGGGTGAGTGACACCTATTTATGTTGATGCACCTATTTTAGCATTCGAGAGTTTACTGTGTGGCACTGTGGAATGCTTGATTGTGATTGGTTGATGTTTTTGTATAACGGCGCTAAGCTTTATAATAATCGACCTTGGTTGTCCCGGGCAACTGATTTCTTACAAACCATGTTTTATGTCTATCACACAATCTTACGTCTCAACCATAATCAATATGAATTCAAATGCATATTTCATACTCATTTATTTATTTTTGGCAAGTAACTGTCAATGTTATATAAAAACTGAACTGGAAAATTGTTCCACAAAAAAACTTTCAGTCAAAGGTTCTTTAAAGCAGGGGTTCCCAAACTATTCAGCCCGCGACCCCCAAAATAACAGTGCCAGTGACTCGAGACCCCCACTTACAGCCTGAAAAATAATCTGCGTGCACATGGGACTGTTTAACGTGGTGCTGTAAATAGACTTTCTGCGCCGAACCTAATGCGGTTGCTAATGTTGTTAATGCGACGTAATCACCTCAGAGGTCACGATCAAGGGGGAGGAAATGCCTAAGGCGGACGGCTTTTTATTTGCCTGGTTTTATTTTTAACTTAACTAATATGTTTATATTTTGTTACACTTATTTATTACATATGCTATTTCTAATAGGCCTAATAAAAAATGATTTCTGGAAATCATCGGCCTTGCGACCCCCACTTTGGGAACTCTTTCTTACATTTTTATAATCTAAAGCAGTGGTTCTCAAACTTTTTCGTTGTAAGGCCCCCTTTGTGTTAAGTGCATCGCTTTGCGGCCCCCCATATAAAGACGTATAATCTTAAACTTAGAATTTTAATTAAACCAAAAACATTCAGTTATACAATGCTGGAACCTCAATTCTTTTGGTTGGTGGTGTCATTTTTCTGATGTTTGATTGCATAAATTCTATGATAAATTTCTATATTTCATAAAATGCCACAAAATCTGTGGCCCCCCTGGATCCATCTTGGGGCCCCCCAGGGGGCCACGGCTCCCAGTTTGAGAACAACTGATCTAAAGAACCCTTTTTCACCACAAAGAACCTTTTGTGAAACAGAAAGGTTCTTCGGATGTTAAAGGTCCTTTATGGAACCAAAAGGCTCTTCTATGGCATCGAAGAACCTTTTGAAGTGTTCATGAAAATGATTCTTTATGGAACCATTTTGACAAAACCGGTTCTTCTATGGCATCGGGAAGCATCTTTATTTTTAAGAGTGTAGTGTTTAATTACACTACTGCACCTTTCATTTTTGGTTTTTTAGTCTCGGCCACGTCGGCCAGCACGCAAGCACCCCGCCAACCACTATGACCAAAAGACGCAGGACATCCACAGCACCTGTGAGGATGGGTGAGAACAAAAAAACAGATCCCATGCATCTTTACCATTTCATAAATCGCTTACGACGTTTCTTTGCTAATGCGTTTGTGTGTTTCTTTTAGTGCTACAGAGGAGCCGGAGCAGTGTTCCGGATCCAGCGAGTTACCGGAAGACGATGATCTTTCTCTCGTGTCGGATGCAGAAGAGATGGACCTGCTCGGGGAGATCTTCGACACTTTGAGTGCTCAGAGCTCCAGAGAACCGGGCTTACTGTACAGCACACGCAGTCTGGACGTCTTCGGCTCGGACAGCTGTGAATTCATCTCACGTGTAAGACCATTTAACAACAACATACAGGTACCTGTGAAGAAACAACATGCTCTTCACCGTTTACATTTCTCTTTCAGAGGAGTCTGGCCGCACCCAGTCAGGAGAGTCTAAGTCCTTCTGTCGGAAACAGTGGAAGTCTCATGAGCTGGGAGGAGGAGCTAGAGGAGGGGCCAGGCGATCAGAGGGAGGAGTCTGAAATCTTGATCGACATGCCAGAGAAGTCCAAGACAGGCTTCAAGGACTTAGAGGAAAGTTTGTGTTCAGATGTTCAGAGTTTAGGAGATGCTTCTTTCGACCTAAAGGTGGATTGTAAAGAGGAGCAAGACGATCGCTGGTTGACACGAGACGGAGTAAATGGAACGGTGGATGAGTGTGAGGAATGTTTGGATACGGGGACAATGATTGGAGAGAAGCCAGTGGAAATGAAGACGCAAGCAGACAACGAAGAAGAAACAACAGAGGATGACGTAGATGAACATCACAATGAGGACTTGAGATCCTCAGAGCACAGCGAGGCGAAACAAAAGCCGTTTCAAGAAGCTACAACTGAAAGAATCATCTCCCCCGTGTCTGTCAATATAGAAGAGAGGTCAGATGAAACAGCAGAGGAAGTGAAGGTCGAATGTCTGTCTCCGAGCACGTCACCTACCGTAGCTCTGTTCCAGCGGCAAGTCTCACAGTCCAGGTCCTCGACCGACTCTTCGGTTCCCAGCACTAGTTTCAGAGGACAGGATTCTTCACAAGAAACTGCTTTGAGAAGTCGCAACATCCATGTGGCATCCAGAAGGCCAGCGGCGGGCACGCACACAGATGAACAAAGTTCAAGACCGCCTCCAATACAGTTGCTAGACGAAGAGCAGGACCAGGCACTCATTAAAGTCTCAGAGTTGAAGAAGAGATTTGAACATTAGCACAACAATGAACCAAGTGTATCCGAGTGTAACGATACCACAAAATAAAAAATCTTGTTTATTCACCCCCATGTGGTTGAAAACCTGCATGTTACTCTTTCTTCAGATGAACATCAAAGAAGATCTTTTGAGAAATGTCTTCAAAATATCTTTTGTGTTCTGCAGCTTGTGATGACATTTCATGTTTTTCTTTGGATCATCATGAACCGATGAATTGTGTACAATAGCGTCAGGGAAACTATCGGGGCGATTTTGATTTCATGCTGACATGCGTTTTAAATAAACTCTGCACAAATAAAATGCGTCTAACCCCATCTGACCAGACATCAGTAATCATTTATAGAAAATTTATCGGAGAGGGCAAAGCTCTGTCTGTCGGCGACCGAAAACATGGAACAAACATTGACACAACAAAATCATGAGTCTGAACATTCAATCCATCCAGAAAATCGAGGTCATGTACTCCAAGATGCATTTTAATGAATTATCCATTACTACACGTGACTTCACATTATCTTTATCAACATATTCTTATTACATCGCAGACGTTACAACAACGCAAACATAATACACAACAATTATATTCAGGAAAAAGTGCAAGACATGTATTTGTGTGTCAGTGTACAGTTTTCATCTGTGTGCAGCTGTCTTTAACTTCAACATAACTGTTGACATCGAAGGAATTCAGTAAGATAAATGTCTCGGACTCTTGGAGGAGCTACACCATCAGCTGGAGGTAAAGCTGCCATGTGTGATGTGCAGACTCCTTCCAAATGCCTCTCAGGTAAATTCATTAAACAAAAAGAATACAACAAAAGTTTAACTGGCTCTCACACAGCTGTCTGCATTCATCATATCAATGCAAACCCCTTGCATTTGCCAGTAGCTTTATCTTTAACATGTTCGTGAGTTCCTTTAATTCATTTTTCAATTGTTAACTGGGTGAACGTGCAGTATTACTTCATCTCGGTCAAAATTGCAAAATAAATACCAACCACCGTTTAAAATGTTCTCTAAGACATCCACCCTGACCTGTCTGGAAGAAAACCACACGAGTGTTTGGTGCATCTGCCACAGGGCTAAAGTTGTGCGCTGATTCACGGATTCGATCAGGTTTTATTTGTAAGTCACAGGTTCAACCAGGTTTAATTTGATTCACTAATTCAGCAGGCTTCGGATCGGATTCATTGATTCAGACAGTTTTCAGACCTGATTCACAGATTCAATCAGGTTTCAGACCTGATTCATTGATTCAATCAGGTTTCAAGCTTGATTCACTGATTCAACCAAGTTTCAGATCTATTCACTAACTCCACCGAGTTTCCAATCGAATTCACTGATTCAGCCAGGTTTCATATCTGATTCACTGATTCAGACAGTTTTCAGATCTGATTCACTGATTCAGACAGTTTTCAGATCAGATTTAGACAGTTTTCAGACCTGATTCACAGATTCAATCAGGTTTCAGACCTGATTCATCGATTCAATCAGGTTTCAAGCTTGATTCACTGATTCAACCAAGTTTCAGATCTATTCACTAACTCCACCGAGTTTCGAATCAAATTCACTGATTCAGCCAGGTTTCATATCTGATTCACTGATTCAGACAGTTTTCAGATCAGATTCAGACAGATTTCAGATCAGATTCAGACAGATTTCAGATCAGATTCAGACAGATTTCAGATCTGATTCACTTATTTAGCCAGGTTTCAGACCCGATTTACTGATTCAGCCAGACTTTAGATCTGATTCACTGATTCAGCCAGGTTTCAAACACGAGTCACTGATTTAGAAAGGTCTTAGATCAGCCTCTCCTCTTGTGTGGTGTGGTCTTACGTCAGCACGGTCTCTCACAGAGCTACATTCAGATCAGTCTCTCCTCTTTAGGCAGGGGCAGGGCGAGACCAGGTTTCTCTGGTCTTTGGTTTCTGGCTTGTTTTTGCTCTTCCGCACTGGGCTGGTAGCTCCCCTCCATCTGCCTTCTCTTACGGAAAACACACGAGAACACAACTACAACCAGAACCAGAAGAGCCACCGCCGCCGCCAGCAGCGGGCCCGACGCGCTCTCCTTAGACATGATGCTCCGCTGCTGACACACAAACACAGGGCGAGAATGTCTGTGTTATTGTGTGTTCTCAGGGTGTGTTCGTTAAATAGGACATGACATGTGAGCAAACACACAGGTATGAGAGGAAAATTACCTGATTACATGCGATTACACCGATCTGTGTGGCTTTGTGTGCTCATTCCTTCACATTTTGGAGGAAAACTTTAACCTAGGCGGGAAGACATTCAGTTAGATGCCAAACACACACAGAGATGAGAAGATACACTGAAAGGCTTTATTGTTTCAGCTGTGCACTGAAGGGGGTTAATTATTAGTTTGGAGAAATGCCGCTGATAGAGAACTGTGAGCATTTCTCTTCAGTTTCCTCTTTACAACATATGCCCGTGAAACACGGCTCTCTCTCTCTTTAAAACAGTACAAGTACACTATGACATTTTGAACATGACTATAGTTATACCCTAGTATCGTCTGACATGCACCACTGGTAAAAAGTGTACAGATTTGTTCTTTTTTTAATAACACAAATGAAAGTATGAAAATTAGCATTGACCAAAAGGTCAAAAACCAAATAAACACAGGTCCTTTTATCAACCGACTTGACGATGTGCCAAATGGGTTCATTTAAACAGGCCACATAAAAATGACATAAGCATTTAGTAAACTGTAAGAAGTGGCCTGGATGCTATGGTGTCTTTTAAACTTACTATAGTAAATACTAATGTGTAAGATTATTTACTACAGTTACGGTCAATAGTTAGTTGTAGAACACTACATCATAAAGTGAAGTATTAAAGTAATACAGAATTCCTCTACATTCGTTGTTAAAGAGTTTGTTTCCTATAAATCACGAAAAACATTCAGTAAGATGACACAGGCACAGCTAAAACAACTTTGCATTTTGTAAGGTCGAAATGCTGTTTTTTAAATAGGTTAATAACGAAAGCCTGGTTGGAGTGATTTGATCGCAGGCAAACGTTAAAGAGCGCTGAGGTGAAACTCTGCCCTGGAATGCGGTGGCGGTGAAGCCGGTTTAGTGAGCTCCTCTCTCTCCAAACACCCACAACAAAGTAAAACCATCCGATTCATCGTCTCACCTGAGAAACTGTCCTGACATCCGCGGAGGAGACGCTGGTATTGTTTCTGTCATTCACAATCGATCACAACCTGACTAAACCTCGTTTCATCCGCGCGTTCATGTCGGCGGCTCTCTCGCACCTGCGTCCGGTGGCGCGTCAACTCCCCGTACCTGTTCCACTCACGTGAGGCGCGCCGAAAAACATCAACGCCCACTTTTTTTCTCAAGTGCACATTTCAAGAGGCGTTACGGGCGTTCACACGACGCGTTGCGTTGCATCTTTGTGTGTTTTTTGTGTAAAGATGTTTACACACATATGAATTCTCTTATAGGCTGCGTTACTCACCCCGATGACATCCCAGATGTGTGACTTTCTTTCTTCAGTTAGACATTAAATCGGACTTTCATTCAATTATTCTTTTTAAGCTTTGTCATGCCATTAAGTTGGGTGCAATTTTTTGAAGTGCCAAAAAGCTGAAACATACGACTCGAGGGGATAATGAATATCTCTGAAGCGAAGATACCTCCAAGGGCACCCCACCATAATTTATCACAATCTGTTCTTTCCCTTAGCTGTGCATTCACAGGTATAGAAAGTGAAAGTTAAGATGATAATGAATAATAAAACCGTTCTCGCGCTGCGTCAGGCCAACGCTACGCTAACAATAATATGTACAGGGTTTATTGAAGCCTAACATTAGCTACACCGCGAAAAATCAACAATGGACCAAATTAAGGCGTATGAAACACACGTTCAATGTTCCACCAGGAAGGAGTTGTGAAGGAGAATGAGCGGGAAAGCGATTTACTGCCCTTTTGAGAAGGCAATTGATACGGGCTTCGACCAAGACAACATTTGAGGAGCAAAACACTGGAGTAACAGTCCCACATGTTGATGGAGTGTATGCTATCATGACATGGCTCAGTTCAGGATAAGAAAAAATGGAAATCTCACAATTTAGAGATATTTACTTAGCGTTCAATTTTGTGATGCAGCCTGTTGATACTTGAATCTTAAAGCATCAGACTATAATTGATGTAATTTGTGTTAGATTTTTGTAATTTAACACCATTATAAAGGTGATTATGCTTAGCACACAGAAAACAAAAGCTGTGTTCTAAAATTATTGTATACTTAATTTTTCCATAAATAATAGTACGTCATGTATAAATTAACACATTTTGCCTGAAAATAAAATAAAAGCAGTCACTTTCAGAAGGCTGTACTTAAATAACAATGCCAAAACCTTACAGTAGTGGTAAACAAAGAATGACCAATAATAATAATAATGGAAAATAAAATTTACAAAGTTTACACCCGACAGCGATGATATCTATCTTAAATCAAAAGTAACTCCAAAATGCAAAATAAAATGGAACATAAATAATATAATGCAAATATAAAAGTCCTTAAGAGAGTGATGAGAAGACCCAGTTTCTACTTCTGCTGCATCTTCTCGGAGTAAAAAAAAGGAACGCAATGAGACTTGTTTAATAGAGTACTTCAATACAATATACTAAAAAAAGAGAGAAAAAGTATTACATCTGCAAGAGAATTATATTTTTTGGTGGTTCAAAAATTCACATTTGTCCATTCAAGTTATCCACACTCTAATCAATCAATGTTTGTAAAAATGTTTCAACTTTATCTGTTAGCTTTCTGAAACGGTTGGTCATGACAACAACACTGATGGGAGTTCACGTTTTAGTTAGCAGCTTGTTTTTACTGAAATGTATAGATTCGCTTTAGATGAAATCCACTGCACTCAATAAATGCTAAAATGTGTTTTTCACCATCTTAAATTGATGGCCATGCACTTAGATGGAGCCATTCGTTGCTGTTCTGATGAGGAAAGTCATATCTTGGACAGCCTTTGAGTTAGCACATTTTAAATGTAGTATACAATGCAAAGCCCACGTTAGGAAATATCTAAAAGTAGCTTATGATCTTCTGCTTTACCAAAGTTGAGGAACTCTCTCTTGCACTAATTTCAGAAGAAACGTGGTGGAGGATGTAGTCAACATCGTGCTGGAAAAAATGCAAAATGCAAGTCGACAGAATTACTAACTGGTGTTCAAAAAACCAATGCTGGTAAAGAAATTTCACTTACTGTGTTGTCTCTTGCAGAGATTGTTTCCATAAGCATGTCCAGCAATCCATACAGTTGGATGTCTTGATGCAAGGGGCCAAGCAGTGATGCAACTCAAAATGTTGCATGGGGAACAACTGCTTTCCTAGAGAAAAACATGTGACATGAATTATACAAAGCAAAACTACTAATCAATATCTTTTGAATGTGTTTTAGTTTTGTTGTAAACAATTTTAGCAGAAGACTGCAACGTAAATTAAAATGGGTCTACTTATTAAAGCATTGCAATAACATTTAGTATTTAAATGGCAGTTATCCTGGATAACGTTTATTACTGATAGGTTACCAGCCAGAATTTCTCAACAGTAGTCAACTAATGTTACCTTCACCCAGAAAAGTGAGAAATCGTGAGAAAAGATGCTAACGTTACATGATGTGCTCGTCCAAACGAGTTAAGATACGCATGGCATTCTCCTGAGCTAGCAACATCACGCATTTACACCAATACAGTATTTTTCTAAATATACAGCTAATAATCTTAAATAACGTAATAGAGTAACTGTAAACTATAGAACCGCTGACTACACCCAGCTGGACCCATGTAAACTTAACAGACTATATGGTGGAATCGGACAACAAATTACTCAATAAACCTGGCAGAGCATACTCATAACAGATATAAGAAGTGTATCTGACACTCAGTAACGATATAATTATGTTAAATTACCTGTGACTGTCCAGGATTTGCAGCTGACGGTTATAGTCAATCTTCAAGTGTATGCCAAGAGTCAACATCCTCTTTGACTGATTGGCTAGAGGAGGAGCTGTCAATCTAAAACTAGTGGACCAATGGTGACGCTAAAGCCCGCCCTAATTACCATAAAACTCGAACTGCAGCATTTGGAAAAGCAAGCGCAGAACGTGGAAAAACAAGCGAGGGAAAAAATAACGTATTCGTAGAAAAAATGAAAATATAAGCAGAAAATATCAGAGAACACAAAAAAATGAGTAAAACAACCAAGGAAAACATTATTTGTGTGCGATGTGGACAACTTTGTCTTTATGTATTAATTTTGTGCAATATAATTTAAATGTGTTTAAAGTTAAAAGCAAGCACAGAACGTGGAAAAACAAGCGAGGGAAAAAATAACGTATGCGTAGAAAAAATGAAAATATAAGCAGACAATATAATTTAAAATGTGTTTAAAGTTCTGACTCAAGGTTTAAATTTTTTTTAATACTTTTGGCATTATTCTGATCCCATACTATTACTGTTTAATTAATCATACTTTAGTCAAATTTGTACAGCACCAATATTTATAATAATATTAGTCCCAAGCCAAGACTTTAAACAGAAAACGTGTGTCTATAAGTTCTGTATAATTTATATTTTGAACTCATTTTGTATTTACGTATAAATGGAACACTACATGGCCCAGTTTGCATTATAACAAAATCATGTTGAGCAAAATGCATTTGCCATGGAGTACTGCGAAATACATGGAGAATTTACTGATCAATAATACTCCTGACCCCTAAAAGATCAACACATCAGCTGTCAATATATCAAAGGTTGAATTTACACAACGGGGCATTTACTGGAAATCTGAACTGGATTTGAGTTAACTCTTCACTTTCCCATGAGATGTTTAGACAAAGATGCTCAAAGATGACTTCTTTGTGTTTATTATAAAGTTGTTTTATAACTATGTGCATTATAAAATGCACTATACAAATTAAACTAACTTGACTTTTAAATAAAACGTTATTCAACTGTGCGTTTAAACCTCTTATATTATGATAATCGTATGTCCCAAATTCAGAAATTCCAGATCCTCCCCTTCTCGAATGTGTTACCTAATCATATGGGAAGAGGGCTGTCAGAAAAAGAGAGAGAGAGAGGGGGGCGCTGTGGTCATAGTGAGGTTGAGTATAAATTCGATGGGCAGTAGGTTACAGACGCTCACAACTGACAGTCAGGATGAATGTGCACCTGCTGTGGTCGACTGTTGTTCTTCTCTCTTCACCTCTCCTCACATCATGTGACCCGCTGTGAGTATTCAAAACACTCTCAACTCATAGATTATAGATTATATTTAAAACAATGTGATTTTATCTTCTCAGATTCGTTCTGTCTGCTCCTAACTTGCTGAGGGTGGGTTCCTCAGAGAACGTGTTCGTGGAGGCTCAGGATTATAATGGAGGAGACGTGAAAGTGAGGATCGTGGTGAAGAACCACCCGCGCAAAAATGTGGAAATCGTTTCTGAATCGGTGACCCTGACAGCAGCCAACAATTACCAGCTGGTTGCAAAGATGAAGGTGACGCAAATGTGAAGAACCAGTGTGATTCTTTTGTTTCCAGCGACTCGTTTCAAAATGATTTCTCCTTCGTTCAAAATATGAACATGACTGTGTGATTGGATCTCTGAAAAATGTGTTTTTTGTTGGTGTTTAGATTCCCGATGATAAAAACTACTTCATCGACGATCCTCTGGAGAAGCAGTATGTGTATTTACAGGCTGAATTTCCTTCTAAAACCCTGGAGAAAGTGGTCATGGTGTCATTCCAGTCGGGATATATATTTGTACAGACAGACAAACCCATCTACACACCTGCTAGCACAGGTGAGATCGGTTTTGATCCTTCTGCACGACTGAAGTCAACTAAATACAGTGGATAATGATGAATCTCTCAATCCTGTTTGTAGTTCAGTACCGGGTTTTCTCTCTGACTCCAAACCTGCATCCACACAGTCAGTCTGGAGTCTCAGTGGATATCATGGTACACGCTTCAATAAGAGCACGCTGTTGTTCTACACACAAATACATCACATTTCATCAGTATCTCATGAGACTTCTTCAATGTTTTTTAAAGAATCCACAAGGCATCACGGTTGCAACAGAGAAGGTTTTTCCAACGCAAGGGATGAAGTCTGGAAAGTACAAAATTCCTGAGGTTGCCAGGTGTGTTGATATTAAAATCCTATTCATCCCGAACTTCATTTTTAACTGTCTACGGTATCTACATCAGGACACCGGATATGTATGTACATGAAAATAGCCCCTCACTTCATCACTGTATATAGCAGTGGATGTGAAATCAGTTTTTATTTAAACTCTATTCATGGTCTGACGTTTGTTTTAATGTTATCAAATCCGACATGTTTATGCTTTAAGTCCTGGGATCTGGAAGGTGGTCACACGGTACGCAAACACCCCACAGAAGACGTTCTCTTCAGACTTTGAGGTCAAAGAATACGGTGAGACGTGTGTCAACAAAACCATTGTGTTGTGCAATATGGAGATAACTCTGAAACCCAAAGTATGTGTTTATCTGTTTGTTTTGGTTTGCAGTGCTTCCAACTTTTGAAGTCACATTAAGCCCCAGCAGGTCGTTCTTCTATGTTGGCGATGAGCGTCTAACAGTCGACATTACTGCCGAGTAAGAGGAATTATTTTTACCTTTACATTTATACATTTGGCGCATGCTTTTATCCAAAGCGACTTGCAATAGCTGGGAAAACAATAAAGCTTTATTCCGTTCTAAAAGCTACAAAATACTGCAGTATGAGCAAGCAAAACTCTTTCAAGCTGACGTTTCTGCTTTTTTGATCTGTGAGCTTTTGTATAGCAACAACCCAGCTAATAAAAATATGTTCTAAGAACATTTTGCTAACATTCCCATTAAAGTCCCAGTGAAATTAAAAATGACAATTCTTATTTTTTCTTGAAATATTGCAGCGTTTATAGTAAATAGCTTATCAATGTGGGTGATTTTCTTTTTAAAATTCATGTACCCTCATAATCTTCAGTTAAAATCTAAAAATGCTCTTCCGCCCTGTAATGACTATCCATCTCAAATGACGTAAACTAGAGGGCTTGGGCAGAGCATCCATTAACTCCTCCCCTTCAACTGTCAGTCTGCTGCCAGTTTCATTTCAAAATGCAACGACTGTTTTTACACAATCAATTCGCAGGGAAAAACGCAAACCACGCCCACTAATTTTCTCCTTTGAAATTCCTTTTCACTAGGAAATGTGTCAGAATATGGTAAAAGTAAAAACGATTGCCACTTCCGGTTCATGGGGACTTTAAGCTAAGAAAACGTTATTTCTGAATGGTTTTAAAGGAGTAGTTCACCTTCAAATTGAAAATTCTGTCATCATTTACTCACCCTCTTGTCATTTCAAACCTGTATGACTCCCTTCCTTCCGCAGAACACAAAAGAAGATATTTTGAAGAAAGTTGTTAACATCCCCCCATTCACTTGCACTGGTTACCAATATTTTTCAAAATATCGTCTTTTGTGTTCTGCAGAAGTCATACAGGATTGAAATGACAAGAGGGGGTTAAATGATGACACAATTTTCATTTAGAAAGTGAACTACTCCTGTAAGCGTTCCTACAACCATGGAAGAGTAACATTTTTAGGACGATTACCAATAACTTATAATGTTAATTAAATGTTTTTTAATGTTTCTGCAAGAACATTTTTTATTTTTAAGAGAACCTTTAAGGAACGTTCCAAGTTAGCTGTAAATATGCTAATGACATTTATATTTTACATTACAATTATACATTTAGCAGAAGCTTTTAACCAAAGCAACTTTCAAACAAGGACACATCTCAATTATTTCATGAAGTAACTGCACAGTATGCATTTTCGAGCAGATAAGCTACATGTGCATCAAGTAGCACCTAATACTTTTTTTTCCATTGAAAATTGTTTTCAATTTCACTGTATCAACCTTGACAACATTGTTTCACCAACCCAGGCATTTAATATGCTGTGAATGATGAGGAAAAGCTTACTTCAGTCATTAAACATGTTTTAGGTATCTGTTTGGGAAGAAGGTTGAGGGACAAGCGTTTGTGGTGTTTGGTGTGATGGATGGTGAGAGTAAAACAAGTATCTCCGCCTCTCTACAAAGAGTCCCGGTGAGCTTTACACAACAAACCTGATCCTAAAACACATTCATATCAGATACAAGCACACGTTATACACATACTGATAATGCTCTCTGTCTGATCTATAAACAGATAGCTGTATGAAAGTGTTCAGCAGAACTGACCAGGGACATGATCACTCAGACCTTTCCAAACATCTACTAGCTGGTTGGGAAATCAATCTTTGTTTCGGTCAGCGTTTTAACAGAGACCGGTGAGGTCAACACACTCTGTTTATCTGTTGTTTATTAAGTTTACGTGTATGTGTCTATATACTGTTGACATAATGATGTGTGTGTGTTTCAGGCAGTGAAATGGTGGAAGCACATAAGAGAGGCATTCAGATTGTGACGTCACCGTACACCATCCACTTCAAGAGGACACCTCAATTCTTCAAACCTGGAATGCCCTTTGACGTCTCGGTATAAATCTAAATGGGTTAAACTGTGAAGACCTTGATTATAAATCTGTGAAGTTACATGTCAGTTATTGTTATTTGTTCATTTTTTATTTTCCTGTCTTCAAAAAGGTTTACGTGACAAATCCTGACCAGACGCCTGCTAAAAATGTGCCAGTGGAGGTCAACCCTGGAGGGATCAAAGGTCAAACAAAAGCCAATGGCATTGCAAAGGTCACCGTCAATTCTCAGGGAGATTCTACATCCCTGCAGATCACCGTAAGACCTGTTTGCCATTGCTGATCTGGGATGTTCCATTAAAATGGAAAAGAAGTGCAACTGTTGATAGGTATTTATGTCAGGGATATCCATGGCTAGCCGTGCATTAAAATCCTTTAATGCTCGGCTAGCCGTGGATTATCCCGCTTATACCATGGTCGTTTTCCAAGTTATAGCTGTTATTGATGTTTACAGTGTCATTTTTGACCAGACAGATGAATATACAGGTTATTTTTGTCAGTTAATTTCAAACATAGATCAAACTGACTGTCACACCTTTTAATGCACACCTTCCAGCCAATCAGAATCCAGTATTCAAACAGACTATGGTATAAATCTGTATATATACACACACACTCATACAGTTTTTATATCTTTTCAGGCAAAGACCATAGATCCACAATTACAAAATGAACAGCAGGCAGTGAAGACGATGACAGCTCAGGGGTACAAACCCAAAAGCAACTCCCAAAACTACCTGCACGTTGGCATTGATGCTGCCGAGCTCGAGATCGGTGATCAAATGAAAGTCAATCTGAACACAGGGAAGAGTCCAGGAGCCAAAGATCAAGATTACACCTACATGGTGAGAGAAGTT
Source organism: Triplophysa rosa (assembly GCF_024868665.1). NCBI lineage: Eukaryota > Metazoa > Chordata > Actinopteri > Cypriniformes > Nemacheilidae > Triplophysa > Triplophysa rosa. Next base: position 30,396,173 of record NC_079893.1, on the reverse strand, counting down.
AATGACAATCGTCTGTATAAGTTACAAGACTTTTAACAAGATAATGGCAGACAATGACCACTGCTTCTGGGTTTGATCACACAATTTTTACAGATCAGTTTTACTACTTTTGCAGTTCTGAGGTCAGTACAGACCCTGTCAAATTCAACTTTTGTATACTTATAATTATAATAAATCCTAATTCCAACACCATACAGTGAGAGCCCGAAGGCTTTTAATAGTTCACAAGCATACAGTGACTTAATCATTTGATATAGGTTGGCAAAACAAAGTAACCGGTCAAGTAAAAAAACACATTTTGTTCGAATGAGTCATTTATTACAATAAATATAAATGACAGAATTAGCTTTCTGTTTGACACTGAATGAACACTCAAGTGTCTTGTTATTCATTTGTCTGTTATTTTCAGATCATCAGTAAGGGGCAGATCGTGATGGTGGACAGGTATAAGAGAAGAGGACAGGCTTTAGTCACTCTCTCTCTACCTGTGAGCAAAGACATGGTGCCGTCTTTCCGCTTCGTGGCGTATTATCACGTGGGATCAAATGAGGTGGTGTCCGACTCCGTCTGGGTTGATGTGAAGGACACGTGTACGGGAGCAGTAAGTAAAGCATCACAAGAAATAATCAGCACAAAACATTCAATCCAACAATATTGACTATCATTACCGTAACGGGTTGTTTTCCACAATTATAAAATGTTACATCTTCTATTTTGTAGAAACATATACTTCTTCATATACTATGTCTAGTTATGTAAAAACGTGCTTAGGCATCATGGCTACCATAGTTATTGTGATTTTTAGGCTGTTATGGTAATGACATTTTAAAGATCTTGTTCTAAAAAAATAGTTAAAGTTTGAAATTAATACTTTTAAACATGTCAGACCTTGTAATTATGAGTTCTTTTGGCCACGGTAATCGCATAGTGAAAGTGATATTGTGACAGCACAAGTAATAAATGACTTGAGATATTGTTGTGGTTTAGGGCTCTTGAATGGACCATAAAGTTATTGCTGACATGACATCACATTATCATATTCAACCCGTCTGTTTTTTCTCTCATTCAACAGCTCAGTCTTGAGGTAAAGAACAAGGCCAACACTTATAATCCGGGTGATGAGTTCAGCTTGAAAATAACTGGAGATCCCGGAGCTAAAGTTGGGCTGGTGGTGGTTGACAAGGCTGTGCATGTCCTCAACAAGAACAGACTCACACAGTCGAAGGTGACGCATCTTCATCATAAAACAAACATCGGTCTACAAAAGATCAAACATAGTGTTTTTTCTTCTATAACTTTGATAACTGGTTTGCTGTCTGTAGGTCTGGGACGTGATCGAGAAACATGACACAGGTTGTACAGCGGGCAGTGGAAGAGACAGTATGGAGGTTTTCTATGACGCTGGTCTGATGTTTGAGTCCAGCACCGCTGGAGGAACCAACACCAGAACAAGTACTTTATGTTTCAGTTCTTTGAAAACGTATAAGTTGTGTGTGTAATATTATGAGTCTATTTTGGTGATCGCTGTAGGTTGCAGGAACTTTTCTTAGCCCGCCATAATTGTGTGTTGGTGTGGCTTGTCCGTGTCCCTGTTGTTTATTGAGTTCTTCTGTATTGTTACAAAATGTCAATATGTTATTTTTATTTGATTCTCCTCTAGTGCCTGAGTGTCCTGCCCCGCCACAGAGAAGACGGAGAGCTGATACTATTATGCAGGTCACCACTAGACTGGGTGAGGAGTGAAAGTGATTTTTATAAATCTGAATGAATCTTTTCCTAAATCTATCTTTTTGGCCATCAATGTGTTTATTCTTCTACTCTTCTCATTGCTCTCCTGTTGTGTCGTCAGCTGATAAATACTCTGGCGATATGAAGAAGTGCTGTGTCGATGGAATGAGAGAAAATAAACTTGGCTACACCTGTAAGCGAAGAGCCACGTACATTGAAGACGGACAGGAATGTGTCGCGGCCTTCTTAGACTGCTGTAACGTGATGACATCCAACAGAGATCAGGCTGATCAAGAGGCAGAGATGGTTCTGGCTCGCAGTGAGTGTTGTTAGCTGCTTACCATCCTTCTTGACCTTCTGATTGATGACGTATTTCATTAGCTTATGTTAACGGATGACATATTCCCTCACACTTTTGACCCGTTTACGTAGGTGACGATGACGATGACTACCCACAGTCTGACGAGATTGTGTCACGGACACAGTTCCCTGAGAGCTGGCTTTGGGAGGAGGTGACGGTTCCTCAATGCAAAGATAAAACCTGGTAAGCAGGAGCCTGACCTGTTGGACAAAAGAGTTTATCTGTGTGTAAAATGACTCATCATTTTCTCAAATGCCAGCGTACTATCAAAAGACAAAATCTACCTGAAGGAATCCATCACAACCTGGCAAATCTTAGCCATCAGCTTGTCAAACACAAACGGTGAGTTGAAGGTCTTAAATTTATATTATGAACACAAGCAGAAGCTTTCTGTAGCTATATTACATTCTTCGCATCTGTCTTCTTTCCCAAAGGTATCTGTGTGGTAGATCCTCTGGAGATGGTTGTTTTCAAGAATTTTTTCATCGACCTCAAGATGCCGTACTCGGCCGTTCGCAACGAGCAGCTGGAAATCAAAGCCATCATTCACAATTACACCCCAAGGAAGACAAAGGTAATTCTGTCTGCTGAACGTCTTTCTGGCGTTTTTACATCTGCCACTTTCTCTTCAATCTCTTTGTCTTCCAAAGCATTTAATGAGGGTTAATTTTGTCTTCTATAAACAACTGCTACTTTGTTCGCTCCAGAGATTTCTAAGAGATGTCCACCGTCTCATTCTCAACAGGTGCGTGTGGAGTTTATGGAGACGCAACACATTTGCAGCGCTGCCAGTAATAAGCGTAAATACCGAACAATTGTAGAAGTCGACGGCTTTTCTACCAGATCTGTTCCATACGTGATCATTCCCATGGAGTTGGGCGAACATCAGATTGAGGTGAAGGCTGCGTCGGCTGATTTTATCACCCCTGATGGAGTGAAGAAGACCCTGAAAGTGGTGGTAAGTCTGTTTGATCATTCTGGCCATTCTAGCATTTTTAGCACTTGTGGATCATATTTTTGTACTTTGATTATAAATAAATGTGGATTCAGACTAAGTCGCATTTGATTAAAAATTCTGAAAAAGACGGCAGGTCGATAACTCCATTATTTTCTTTCTCCTTCAGTCCGAAGGTGTCCTAGTAGAGTTGATGGCGAAAAATGTGGAGCTTAATCCGGCAAATAAGGGTGAGATTCATTTTTAACGAGCACAACATAAAGTTGGTCATCAAAATCATAGTCATACCAAAAGGAAAGTTGGGTTACATCGCAGTATAATGTCCCACAACAAAACATGAACACCAAATATGCAATTAAATGTTCTCCGTATGATCAAACCGTGCTTCAACTTTTCCATCCGGTTTGTCTCTTTTTCTTTATCTTATTTGGAGCAGGTGGAGAACAACTTGAAGTTATAAGAACTTCCGCTCCAGCTGATCAGGTTCCAGACACACCTGCCAGCACTCTCATCTCGATAACCGGTAATGATGAAATGAAGTAAACTGATGTCGTCTTTATGAACAGTTATTATTTCATCAGATTGTTTCTTATGCTGTTTAAAGAGTGGGGAGAATCCATATACAGTATCTAATAGCATCCATACATTTCTCAATCTTCATAACACATTTGTACTGTAAACTGAATTGAGTTCTCCAAGTTATATTGTTGTCATGACTTCAGGTGAGGAGACGGCTCAAACGGTCGAGCAGGCCATCAGTGGAAATTTCATGGGTCGACTCATTTACCAGCCCAGCGGGTGTGGAGAGCAAGTAATGATCCACATGACTCTACCTCTCATTGCCACTCATTATCTGGACAGCACCAATCAGTGGGAGGCTGTCGGCATGGACCGTCGAACTGAAGCCATCAACCATATAACCACAGGTCAGCGGACACCAACAGATTAAAAGAACTCTGTAAACGTGTTTACACTTGAATCTAATTTTTAGGTAAATGTTTCACCCTCCTGTATTAAGGTTATCAAAGGCAGCTGGCCTACCGTAAATCTGACGGGTCCTACGCCGCCTGGGTTCATATAAAGAGCAGCACCTGGTAAAATTTTAAGTTTTAAAGAAAAATTCTGTACAGCTTTCCTGTAATACTTCTTTAATACCGTTTTTACTGTACATGTTTTGCTTTATTCATTCTGTTAAAGGTTGACGGCATACGTGGCTAAAATCTTTGCTATGGCCAGTAACCTCGTTGCTGTAGAAGAAAATGTGCTCTGCAGCGCAGTCAAGTGGCTGGTGCTCAACAAACAACTGCCAGACGGATCTTTTAAAGAGGATGCAGCTGTATTTCATGGAGAGATGGTTGTAAGTTACACTTTGCCATGATCTATTGTACTGCATGTCGATGAGGACGAACTAAACTTACTGCCACGAATGAGTTTTTCCTCCTGTGCTTGCCTCCAAGTTGTGACTAACTCATTATATAACAACCTGATGTGTTTGTGATAGTCAGTTTTTTCTTTGATTCAGGGTGATGTTCGGGGCAAAGATTCCGAAGCTTCTCTGACTGCGTTTGTTCTAATCGCCATGCAAGAAGGCAGCGAAATCTGTGCCAAATCAGTTGGTGTAAGCTCAGTTCTTTCACCGTATTGTTTTTTGAGAGTTTTATTTTGTTTTGCCACTGCTTATATTTTCATCTATTAATATTTAAATCTAATTACAGAGTCTTCATGAAAGTATGAAAAAGGCTGTTGGCTTTTTGGAAGGTAAACTTCAGAAACTGACCAATCCTTACGCTGTCGCTATGACGTCCTACGCCATGGCCAACGTGGAGAAACTCAATAATGATGTGTTGATGAAGCACTCCACTAAACAGGAAGGTCAGCAGTGTTTAATTGTATCTTTTTGATAACCTCTCAGCTTCTAAACAGATTTATTTAGTGAGAAAATAAAGAACCGCAGTGAACATTTTAAAGAATTAAAGCACCTGGTTGAAGTAAATCTGTCATGTTATCGCGAAGTCAGTCTTTCAACCACAACCATAATTCAGTCTTTCAACCACAACCATCATTTTTTGTGTCTTTTAACATTATATTTACTTCAGGAAAAGTTACCAAGGGCCTCAGTGTGAGAACTACTACCCGTAGCTCTTGTTATGATATAGTCAGGCAAAGAACAGCTTGAGCGTGACTTTATGCTTGTCAACTATGAGTTCCAGGCCAGCATCTACAAAAATGGTTATTGTTTTATATTAAACGACTGAAACTTCCATTAACAATTCAAAATCGCCACGTTAAGAGTGCCTGGGCTGCTCCGTTTATATGCAGTATTGACGTAACGTTACCCTGCGTTCCATTCCTATGCCCTACTCCCTTCGAAGAGTAAAGATCTTGATGTGTCAACTGTAGAGGGAACAAGGCAATTGCCCGTTTACAATTCACTTGGCAAAAGAAGCTATGAAAGAAGCTCCTTCATTTGGAGCGACGTATGGTGTGCCCTTCGGAAGAGCCCTTCGGAGGCGATACATCCCGTTCGGAACGCGAGAGCGAATCGAAAGCCCATGTGTGTGCGTGCGCGCGCGTGTGTTGTGTTCCTACCTGCGTTTGTCTTGCCTCTCGTCAGATTTATGTTCTCAGCTGAAAGTAGTTTTGCATTTTCTCAAACGATGTAGCATTTTTAGAGGCGGAACTTTTGTTTTTTGGAGCAAATGTGTGTGTGCGCGCGCAGAGCGCCGACGGTGCTCGAGAAATCAACCGACGCTTCGACTTCAAAACCTTAATTTCCGGCGAAATCTCAACGTTAGTTCGGCTGTACATACGACAAGACTCAGACCCGCTTCGGATAAACCTCTCTTCTACTCCGTTTTATTCCGTTAATACTGCTCATGAACTCCAGTCAGAACCGTAGCGAACACGGGCTCGCGGAGGGATACACATACACAACGGGTGAAGACTTTCGCCGTTATGTTGCATAGCAACGTTCTGCTGCAGTATCATATCAGGGACATAACTGCAGGGCAGGCAGAAGAAGAACTGCTGTGGTCATTATAATGATAGCTCATATATAAAGTTTCAGTATTCTATGCTCTTAGCATATTTATTATGTGGTAACCAAAAAATAAATACAAACAATAAAAATTTGAAATCGCCCTTTATTGTAAAAACAGTCAAGCCATAGAAGACGTTGACGTCTTCAGCTAGGACGGCCGCTCAGATCTTACAAGAGTGAAAATAAACTGAGGAATGTGAAAAAATGAAATTAAAGCTTTTCTTCTAGTTTCTGAGTTGCAGTATCAGCAGTATAAAGAATGGGCAACGCATTCCTGTACATTTTTTGTCTTTTAAACAGCTGGAACAGCTTGGATGGTCCCGGGAAAACATTATCATTCTCTAGAGGCCACAGCCTATGCCGTGCTGGCCCTCGTGAAAGTAAAAGAATACGTCAAAGCAGGAGAAGCCGTGCACTGGCTGGCCAGACAACAATCTCACTATGGCGGTTCTGGCACAACACAGGTAAACTTGCATTCTGTCATTGGGTTACAAAACGTTAACATTCAAACGAAAGCTGCTTTTTAAGGAGTCAAAATGATATCGTGAAAAGAGTGATTGTGAAATTAGAACATTTTATACATCCTTTACTTGCCTGTCTGTCGTAGGCGACCATCATGGTGTTCCAGGCGGTGGCTGCATACCGCACGCAGGTGAAGAAAGAGCAAAACTTCAATCTGGACGTGGAAGTGTCCGTGTTCGGAAGAAGCAAACCAATCAGATGGGGTTTCAGAAAGGATAACATGCACGTTACACGCTCGGACAAGGTGAGAAGTCATTCAGACATCAGTCGGTCCGAGCACGGCTTGTCCGTACACAGTTACTGATGTGATTATTCTGATATCAAATGAAATATGTGCGTGTCACTCAACAGATTGATCTCAATAAGAACTTTAACGTGACGGCTAAAGGAACTGGAACAGCCACTCTCTCAGTGAGTAAACATGGACAGTCATCACAATCATGTTTATGTACGGAAAGTGTGTGACACGAGTGTTACCTGGGTCTGTTTTCAGGTGCTCATGCTTTATTTTGCCAAGCCTGCGGTGAAGATTTCTGACTGTAAACACTTTGAGCTGGACCTTAAATTTGAACGAGAAAGTGCCGGTAAGATTGAGTCTTGTTTTTGGTGTTGAACGGAAACCATGAAATTTGTACTTTTATGCACCTCATCATTTTCATTTTAATTGCTTAGTGAGTTATCCAGGGGCTGAAGAAAGTTACAAGCTCACTATGGACTTCTTGTAAGTTTACAAAACAATCAATACATTTTGTGAAGCTGTACAGGGGTTGGACAAAACACCCATTGTTAAGACAAACACTGGTCCAACGCCTCATTAATAAAGAGATATCACTCATTTCCCTGGTGTTTCCATTATTTTGTCCAACCCCTGCATTTGGTCTGTATGTAATAAACTGCTATTATTAATTGATTTATCTCAACAGCTACAAAAGTGAAACAAGAGACGCCACCATGAGTATTCTGGATGTGGGTTTACTGACGGGGTTTAAAGTGGATGAAAGAGATCTCTCAGAGGTACTAGCCCGTTTTAGAATCGAAACGTTGTGAGTTTCGTGCGCATGAAATGTCTCATAATGTAAATCATTGTAAACTGAAGAAGAATCTAAGATAGCACGTAGAAATGAGCCATGTTTGACTGTGTCGTGTACTGACTTCTTACATGGTTTTGCTACCACAGTTGACCATGGGCAGAGACAGAGCCATTCAGAAATTTGAGATGGACAAGGAGCTCTCGGAGCGAGGGTCCCTCATCCTCTACGTCAATAAGGTATTTCACCCTATTTTTTCAGACTTCGTTTGGTTTTCATGCTTGATACCAGGATGCCAAGTTACCAAGTTGAATTTGCGAATGACCGTCAGATGTAATAAAGTGATGTTTCTGAATGACGCGATCGTCTGCCTCGATAGGTTTCTCATGCAGAAAGAGATAGAATCGCCTTCAGAATGCACAAGGTCAATTAAGTGGGTTTGCTTCAACCTGCTGCAGTCACCGTTTATGAATATTATTCACCAGGTGAGATATTAACACACACACACACAGTGTTCTCTACGTTCTCTTGATTTAACTCTTGTGTTTCTCAGACGCACGCTGCACGAAGTACTACCACCCTGATAAGGAGGACGGCGCTCTGAGCAGATTATGTCATGGAGATGTGTGTCAGTGTGCTGAAGGTACAGTCACTCAGAAACACTTCAGGGTCTACTGTAGTTACAATGAGCTGTTTTTAATTCCCGCTTTATATTGTACATCTTGATGCAGAAAACTGCAGTTTCCAGAACAAAAACAAAGTCAGCGACGACGTTCGTCTGGATAAGGCTTGTGAAGCCGGCATGGATTATGGTAAACAAATTAAATTGTGTGTTTGTATTCCTTTTCGGCTGTTGTGCAGATGCAAGAAAACCTTTGACCTGAACTTGTTTCATACATTTTACAGCTCTGGTGTTGATAATGACGTAACATGTATGTTTCACAGTTTATAAAGTCAAAGTGGTGGATATGAATTTGTCAAAACACTCGGACATCTATAATATGAAGGTGGAGGAGGTCCTAAAGGAAGGTACGTCTGTGTCTTTGCGGAGCATACTGCATGATTTGAAAAGTGGTTGATTTCTTGATTAAACGATTTGTCTCCGCTGTACTGTCCTGCAGGCACCGATGATGCTGTGGAGGGAAAGGTGAGGGAGTTTCTGGCTCATCCCAATTGCAGAACAGCTTTAGGAATCGAAAAAGACAAGTCATACCTCATCATGGGCAAAGCCACTGACCTGCCAAATCTCGAAGCGAGGTAGGAGGTTTATGTGGTTCATGTTCTTTGTTGCTTTAAGTGGAAGTGATTATTGTGCTTTGCAGTCTCACCACGTCACTGTGTGTTGGGCCTTGTGTTACGCTTGTTGTTTTTAGACTGCAGTACATCTTGGGTGAGCAGACGTGGATCGAGTACTGGCCCACAAGAGAGGAGAGCCAAACTCCAGAACACAGGGACAGATATGCCGGCCTCTCTACACTCAGAAACAAGCTCGTGAAAGAGGGATGCTCTACATAATTAATGTATTAAAGTGACTTCAACATCTTGCGTACTCAAAATATATAACGTTGATGTTGGGCGAAAACTTGGATCGTCACGTTCTCCACATTTGATCATTTTTTGTTCTTTTCTTTTAATTTTTCTGAATCTTTACTAATACTTCATGTTTGTCTGTGGGTGTTACAAATGCCTAACCAATGAAACGTATTAAAAGAGCTTTTCAACTCACACAGTGTTTAATTAATAAAAAAGAACAAAGTAGCGAATTTGCAGATATGAGGTTCAGCGACAGAATTTTTGAGGATATTGTTTAAATTGTCACAAAACTTTACTTTGTTTTAATTGCATAATAAAGGTTTGTTTAATAGAATCATTATGTCACTGTTTGATATGCATTGACATGCAAAAGTATTCAGGCCATTACATTGCTTTTTCTGAAGTACAAATAATTATAATGAATGAGACGTTGTTTATGTCAGGACATTTCCAGGATAAATAATCTATAAAATTATTATTCAGGTTATAAGGATTTTAAACGGGCAATAAAGGAAAAAAATTAACTCCAAAGAAAGATATAAGAAAACCAAAGAAGATATATTGTCTAGAGAGAATAGTAATACAAAACAAAAATTATATTGCAGCAATAAAATCAAACACACTGCCACCCCCCCGTTAACAACATTTGTTAATCAAATATCGTTCACTATAGGTAGAGCAGAACATTTGTGTCAAAAATATAACATGATTCTTATGTTGACATGGGGGTTGACTCATCAACAGGGTATCTGTCGATGCATCCTGTTAATTTAAATTAAAACAGAAAAGATTAAATGATCTTTGCAGCAGATTTAACTCAAATTTAAATGGATGGAGTAATTGGAACATGGCCTTTCCTTGGGTGCACATATAATGATTTAAATATATGTTCTGTATTTGATTTTCATTTACTTTGGACTCATCCTCAGTGCTTCAAGTGGGATAAAAGGTTCCGGTACTCTACGTGCACGGTGCCATATGTAAATTTTTACCACATATGAAATTCCTAGAACAAAAAAAAAACAGTATTTGGACTGCTGGTACAACATATTTATTTACTGAAGGAACCATTTGCCAAACAACTGATTTAGTAATGTTTAATACAAATTTGACCAAAGAATATAGTCATTTTACTACCTGTGACAATAGTTCTGAAGCATTGAATTCTTCTGTTAATTAAATCCATCAGCACATGAAATATCAACGAACGTGTCAATTTATGTAAAATGAATACGCACTTCTATCTTAAATTCAAAGGGTGCGTCTTATTACTGGTTCTTAGACAAACATTTTTAAGTTGGTTTTATTCACACAATTACACAACGCATACTATTAAAATGGAAACAAATACACCAATTAATTTCCTATAAATACACTCTTGTATCTCAATTTCAAAGGATGTGTGTTAATACTTGCTCCTAGAAGAACATTTCAATGCGGGTATTATTTACGTAATTATAAGACAAAAAAAAACTATTGAAATGAAACAATTGAGGAAAAATCTTAGTTGGTTTTACTAAATGTGAATGAAATACACAAAATCTTACATGTCAACCTCAAAGGGAGTGTATTTTTACTTGTTCATAGAACAACATTTCCATGTACCTTTTACTCTCATATGTTAATCAGGACATCCGCTTTTGAGTTGTATTTAATCCTGTTAACATATATCCTTTAAACATCCAGCATTTTATCTCAACTTCAAAGGGTGTGTCCTGTCCTGTTACTAGTTCATAGAACAACACTTAGATATTGTCTGGATTTGCAGAACAAATCCAGACAAGAAAAATTGAAAAATTGATGTCTTATGCTGCTATAGCGCACTCCGTGCCACTAGCAAGCGGATGAATGCGAAAGGCAGTCTGAGCGAGGGGTGTTTCTCCTGGAATGTTTAGACATTGGTTTGCCAGTCAAAGTGAATCCCGGGACCTTCTTTGCATGTTGTGCACATGCTATTGAAATGTGCATTGAAAAATAAAAATACTCTTTTATCTCAACTTTAGAGGGTGTGTCTTGTTACTGGTTCCTATAACAACATTAAGATGCCGATTTTATTCATAAAATTACAACACAACAAAAACTTTTTAAATGTAACGATTGAGAAAAAGCTCTCAAAGTCAACTTCAAAGAGCGTGTCCTGTTAAGGGTTCACAGAACAACCTTTTGATGCTGGTTTCATGCGCATAACTATAACACAACCCATCATGTTGAAATTTGAACAGTTACATTACTTATTTTTTTAATAAATACATTTTTCTATTTCAACTTGAAGTGTGTTTAAAGTGTGTGACTGTGTGTCTTGCTGTGAATGCAGAACTAAAACTGGACTGCTGTAAAGTTGTTGCATGCATCCAAAATTAAGACTTTATGACGGTAGCATTCAGCTTCATCAGCCTCTAAAAAGACAATTAAGAAAACGATTCTTGATTACAATGACACAGAAATCCTGGGATGTTTCCACAAATGAACAGCATTTTAAATGTCAACATTTTTTCAATAAAACATAGAAGCTTTTAGCTTTGAATCACGCGCCTGATAACGAGAACTGTGTTTAGTGTTTTGAAAAATCTTGGTTTCAAATGGAGTGTAAAGCAGATAAATTCACTGCAGTTATGTACACTTGGTCGGAAATTAGTTATATGAGTGAAAGGATTCACTGAGCCTCGAGTACCACATTTTATTGTTATTGTAATAACAAGACATTCTGTGAAATTGATTTGAAAAAATATTTGTTTAAACATCCATAGCACATCTTTTGCCATAATTGTATAATAAATAAACAAAAAATTATCAAAAGGAATTGACCAATGTATATTCTTTGGATTCAGGATTTTTAATACTGTGCTATTTATTTTTAAGTATTTTATTAATAATAATATTAATAATTAGACACTATTATACCATTACTATGACTTTTTTTAATACTCTCCCAGTGTGTTTGTACGTTTAAAAAACTTGGACTGTGCTCCAGACATAGTTGTGTTTGGAGTGTAAACTGAAGTTCAGCTTTGAGAAGAATTCAAAGAGATTTGGCAAAAAAATAGCATCATATGCACAAATTGTATCGAGTCATTTATTGAGTTGCTTTGGCAACAAAATACACAACAGGATCAACACAAAATATGTTTTTAACTAATAGTTGTGCCATTTTCCTATCCGTTTTTTTTGTTCCAAAATGTCTTTTCTGTAAAGCTACTCTGCAACAATGCAAAACTGTAAAAAGTGCTAGAGAAATAAATTTGAGAATTGCTTTTAATGATTACTCTGAGATTCTAAACAAACAAACAAAATTAACCTCTGATTTGTAATTCTCAAAGTCACTGTTTGACTAAAATATTCTCCTTAAAAACAAATGAACTTTAAGCCATTGAAAGCACAGAAAGAGTATTTCTTAGAGAAAGTCAGATTTTCTTGAGTTAACACACAGTTGTCATATGCTTATGTAGTACATCCTGTATTGAAAAGGTCATGGCCTAGTTTAGAGAGTCCAATGTATTTTTGACTGTATTCTGGAGTTTGGCTCTCCTCTCTTGTGGGCCAGTACTCGATCCAGGTGTGCTCACCCAAGACGTACTGCCGGCTAAACAGATCAGAAAAAGAAAGACACAATTACCATCTACGTCTGTGTGAACATGTAAAACGTGACTCCTTTTCAATGTAAACAACACTCCATAAACCAACCAAAGCGAATCAAACACACTTACACACAGTAGTGGTCGACCGATATGAGTTTTTTAATGGCCGATGCCGAAAGCACTGTGGCCGACTGGCCGTTATAACACAAATGCAATTAAATGAGTAAATGGGAGACATACAGACAACTGGTGAAACTAAATGAACAATTATTGAGTATTACGTACCTAGTTAGTAACACACTTTAACACATGTTCCCCACATGACATTATATGAATTTTGGGCAGCTAAACATGGCTTAATATGAATAATATATAGCAATATATTATTATTACTTAATATACAATTTTTGTATCTGATCCACCTTACCCATTTTACTGTGGTCAGATTCGCTTAATAGGACTAGGTGTTACAATCCCACTATTTCAGCAGAGTTGAACATTACTATATTACATCACGTTACAATATTACATTACTAAGTGGCAAAGGCCAGCTTTACATCTTAGTGGCATTTTTACGAATTAAATACTAATGTGCTGTCTGGTGGCCAAAAAATAAGTTGTCCATTTGTAAAAATATATTTATATTATATAATTAAAAAATTCCAAATATCGGCCGATATATCGGCCACGCCAATATATCGGTCTGTCAGTAACACACAGTGAACACTTACCTGTTCCCTATGATCGGTATATCTATGAATTTGCCCATGATGAGATATGTCTTGTCTTTTTGCAGTCCCAACGTTTCTCTACAGTTAGGATGACTCATAAAGATTCTCTCACCCCCTTCAACACCCGCATCAGTGCCTATAAGATCAAATAGTTATTAGACAAACTTTTGTGCCGTGGTGTCATTCGATTATTATTCGACTATTTAACGTGTGTTGACAATACAGCAAAATATTTCTTTCGTAATTGTATGTACAGCTGCTTTGCAACAATGCAAAATTGTGAAATGAGCTATATAAATAACATTGAATTGAATTGAAAAGGATCCCCAGACATATAGACGAGAGAATGAAGATCCGTACCTTCTTTTAGGACATTCAGCACTTTCATTATATAGACGTCCGCGTGTACTGCCAGATCCATACGCTCCACTTTGACTTTATAAACTGGAAAACGTACATGCGTATTTCAAGCAGTTACACCAAAATTCAACTTTCCATAAGAGCTGAGAAACTCTAGTACGTGTTTACCATAATCCATGCCAGCTTCACAAGCTTTTTCCCATCGAGTCTCTTCGTCAACATTATGTTTTTTCTGGTAACTGCAGTTTTCTGTTTATTTGTGCGATAACACACACTTGTAAGGTCCCCCACCCCTGTTTATGAGTATATTAAATGAGTATACAGTAGTTGAAAGCAATACCTTCAGCACACTGGCATACATCTCCCTGACACAGTCTGAGTAGAGTGCCATCTTGTCTTCCAGGGTGGTAGTACTTTGTACAGCGTTTGTCTGAGAAAACACAAGAGTTCAATAAAAGAGAACACTCTCTGTCTCTCTCTGTGTGGGTCAATCTCTCACCTGGTTCGTAATATTGATAGACGGTGACTCCAGCAGGCTGCAGCAAACCTACTTGATTAATCTTGTGCATTCTGAAGACAATTCTTTCGATTTCTTTATGAGAAACCTTGGGACACAAGTTTTTAAAATGATAGTAGTTCAGTTTTGTGAGTGATGAAAATAACAGTGGACTTAAAGGTGCTGTGAGTAATTTTTGGAGGATCTATTGACAGAAATGCAATATAATATACGTACATAACTATGTGTTCAGAGGTGTATAAAGACTTTACATAATGAAGTGTTATGTTTTTATTATCTTAGAATGAGCTATTTCTATCGACATATGCCGAAGGTCCGCTTGCGTAGAAATCACCATGTCGTTTCTACAGTAGCCCTAAATGGACAAACTGCTCTACAGAACGCGTTTCGTAATTACGTTATTTCTTTCGGCAAAGAAGCGAAAACATGACGACATCTTAGCCTTGTGTCAGCTACCGTAGTCCAGCTACCACTAGATGCTGCTAAAATCTACTTTAGCACTTACACATACAAATATATGTGATATGTGACTCTGGACATCAGTAAATGTACAAGTGAGCCGATCATTTTTTATGAATTCAAAAGCGAAGCCTCACGTTCCTCGCTCTAGATTACTCACGGGATTATTTGTTTTCACGTCACTTGTGCAGATAAAAACATCGAATGACGAGGAGTGTCTTCGCGCATCCGTACATGTCAGACCATACGTGACAATAAGCTCCTTGCGCGAATATCCCACTCGAGTTGAACATTTTCAACTTGCGTGGAAGACGCAACTGAGGCAAATATCGCACACTTGTGGCCTTCACGTTGCGATTTTGCATCCATTCGCATCTTTGCATTGACTTTTTATTTATTTGCGCAAGTAAATTTGATACAGTGCATTCGTTTTGTATATAATTTCAGCTTTAGGAGTGCTTTCTGGTTCTTTTTTATTTGCCTTTATTTCTGTAGTACAGTGGGAGAAAGGACAGGAAGCAAGTGGGAGAGAGAAGGGGGGCGGGATCGCAAAAGGCCGAAGCGCAAATGCGGCACATGTCGGCTCAAACGTCTGGTTTCTTTTTTAAACACTATTTAAGAAATTGAAAATATAATTTACTTTTATATGGGTGTGCAAAAAAGAAAACATTTGCTCCTGGCACGTTTGGTCGACTCTATGGACGTTCCATTTATTTGAAAGTTTGAGAAATAAAATATGGTAAAGAGGCAAGGAGCTCTTCATAGGTGTAAAGTTATAAAAACATATATGTCTAATATATAATATCATTTGGGCATAAACCAAAACACATGGTTTCTGTGCAAAAACGAAATGTCATTTTCGACAGTAGAAGTGCGATACCTTATTCAAGTAGATGATGAGAGATCCTCGTTCTGAGAGCTTCTTGTCCAGCTCAAATTTTTGAATGACTCTGTCCTTACTTAAGACTAACTGAAACATAAGAAATATTCAGCACAAAACATAATTATAAACTGCTTTATAGGAATTTTTCTGTACAGCTGCACAGCATCACTGTTCTTCATGAAAGTACCTCTGTGAGATCTCTTTCATCCGCTATGAACCCTGTCAGTAAACCCACATCCAGAATACTCATGGTGGCATCTGTATCCCTTTGGTAGCTGTCAAGAAAAATAAAAAGGAGCTCTAGGGATGCACAGATGTGTAAATTTTGGCCGTTAACGATAACTGATTATTCTTTATGTTGGAGGCCGATAACCGGTATATTGGCTAATATATATTATATTAATATCATTTTAACTGAGCAGCGTGCACCTTAAGTGGTTCAACCAAGGAAATGATTCATAATTTATCGGCTTTAAAACATCGGCCTGCCTTTAATTATCGGGCCAATACCGATTTATCAGCTAATACGATATGGCCGATAGGGGTCAAGCCCCAAAGTGTATTGTCTTCTAAATGCTTTTACCAATGTTTTCAAATCTGCTTTTCAAAAACCTTTTAGTCTCTGTAGGGCTTGACCCCGTAGTCGCTGCTTGCAGCTATATTTGATGAATTGTTTTATTAACAATTAAAAAAAACTTTTTTATAAACACTAAATACATTTCCAAGAGTGCATGTAGACAAAATAATTTTGTCTAAATAATGACATAATTGCACATTTTATTTCAATTAAACACATTTACGTCACCCACATTTTTATATATTTTTTAAGTAACTTCATACACATTTCAATGGGTTTACTTACAAGAATTCCAAAGTAAGTGTGTAACTTTCAAGGGCTCCAACGTAACTTACTGTATAGAATAAAGACATGAAAATTCTGAAAGGCTATATAAATATAAATGTATGAAATAAGCATTCTTTGTCAAACCTACCTTCATGATCTTGTGCGATTTTAACAGTTAGATCAAACTGGTTACAGTTGTTAACATTGTCAGCGGGTTTGGCGTAGTACAGCCTGAGCACCTGAAAACAGACCCAGGTAACACGCGTCACACACTCATATAAACATTTATGTGATGACTGTACATGTCAACTTACTGAGAGAGTGGCTGTTCCAGTTCCTTTAGCCGTTATGTTGAAGTCCTTGTTGAGATCAGTCTGTTCGGTGTAGACGGAAAGTTATATATAGACTAGATGGCTAAAAATCGTTTTTTATATAAATATAAACAGAATTAGACAGCTGGGGTTAGTCAGGTGAATTCTCACCTTGTCCGACCGCGTCACATGCACATTGTGTTGATTGAAACTCCATTTGATCGAGTTGCTTCTTTCAGCCAAAGACAGCTCCACGTCCAGTCTGAAATCTTGGGTTTTCCTCGCTTGTGTACGGTATTCGGCTATCGCCTGGAACACCATGATGGTCGCCTACAACAGACAAATGAGTAACACACAGTGTGTAAAGAGTCGGCACATGTGTATCGTTGGGTTGTTGCCCTGAAAGCACACGTACATCTGGCAGATGCCTATTTTACATCTGCAATACATAGTTTGCTCGTCTCCAATACGTCTCAGAGACGTCTGCTGTCAGATGTCATATAGACGTCTAGGAGCCGTCTGTAAGATGTTTATGATTTAGAATGGATGTAAAACTGCTGTTTCTAAGATGTTTACCAGATGTTTTTTACACAGCAGATGTTTTCCAGATCTTTAGCAGACATATTAGATACGTACGTGTGCTAGCTGGGTGGTTCACCTGTGTGGTTGCATAACCGCCATAGTTAGATTGTTGTCTGGCCAGCCAGTGCACGGCTTCTCCTGCTTTGACGTATTCTTTTGCTTTCACGAGGGCCAGCACGGCATAGGCTGTGGCCTCCAGAGAGTGATAATGTTGTCCCAGGACAATCCAAGCAGTGCCGGCTGTTTGTAAGATGCAGTAATGTCCGAGCGGAAACACATTTAATTTTAAATGTTTGACGATGTAAAAACACTTTATATTTTGGGATCTTGTTGTAACACTACTGACCTTCCTGTTTAGTGGAGTGCTTCATCAACACATCTTTATTGAGTTTGTTGGCGTTGGCCATAGCGTAGGACGTCATAGCAACAGCGTAAGGATTGGTCAGTTTCTGAAGTTTACCTTCCAGATAGCCTTCAGCCTTTCTCATACTGTTAAGCATACTCTGAATAAAGAGGTGAAAATGAACAGATTTAAAAGTAAATTCCGGTGTACTGAATTACATTTTTTTCAAAAGTGCACGTGGAGAAAGAGTTGAACTCACACCAACTGATCTGGCACAAATCTCGCTGCCCTCCTGCATGGCGATCAGAACAAACGCAGTCAGAGAAGCTTCTCCATCTTTCCCACGTACATCACCCTGAATCAAAGCACAAACATCAACTGTGTGTGTGTATGTCTTTTTTTACTTCATCATAGCACTGAACGTTTTTCTGAGGTTCGTTGAAAATCAAATGTGAATTTGATCACTCTTTCAGCTACACAGAAAATAAAACTTTTCAAACTCAAGACATTTATAGACCTGAATTCAAGAAAGTCTAGCGACTACATCACAATTCATGTTCAGAATCTCTTTAGGTATTTTAAAAGAAATGTTGCGCATCTGAAAAACAAAACAAAAGGTCCACTAGTGATAAAGTTCAACTCACGCCCATGTTTATTGTGAATATAGGCTGATCGTCTTTGAAAGATCCGTCTGGCAGTTGTTTGTTGAGCACCAGCCACTTGAGGGCGCTGCAGAGCACATCTTCATTTACAGCAATATAGTCTGTGGCCATAGCAAAAACCTTAGCCACATATGCCGTCAACCTTTAACAGAGAGACAAAAATAGACGCAAAAGCAGAACAAAATAATATTAAACACAGAATAATGTTAAAAAAACAGTTTGACGGCAACACGGGACAATGACGGTCATGATCATTCATCATATAGTATGGAAGCCCGTTTCCGCCAGGGTTGGGATTTTTTTAGATTTAATAAGTCATTATTATGACTTAGTATCTCAAAATAATGAGAAACTAAGTCAAAATTTTGACTTAGTAACTCATATTAATGACTTAGTAACTCATATTAATGACTTAGTATCTCATAATAATGACTTAGTATCTCATAATAATGAGAAACTAAGTCGAAATTTTGACTTAGTAACTCAAAATAATGAGAATCTTTCTCATAATAATGACTTAAAAATCTCAAAATAATGAGAAACTAAGTAAAAATTTCGACTTAGTAACTCATAATAATGACTTAGTATCTCGTAATAATGACTTAGTTATTAAGTCAAAATTTCGACATTATTTTGAGATACTTAGTAACTCGTAACTTGGTTATTAAGTCGAAATTTCGACTTAGTATCTCATAATAATGACTTAGTATCTCATAATAATGACTTAGTATCTCATAATAATGAGAAACTAAGTCGAAATTTCGACTTAGTAACTCATAATAATGACTTAGTATCTCATAATAATGACTTAGTATCTCATAATAATGACTTAGTATCTCATAATAATGAGAAACTAAGTCGAAATTTTGACTTAGTAACTCAAAATAATGAGAAACTTTCTCATAATAATGACTTAGTTATTAAGTCAAAATTTCGACATTATTTTGAGATACTTAGTAACTCGTAATAATGACTTAGTTATTAAGTCGAAATTTCGACTTAAGTATCTCAAAATAATGTCGAAATTTTGACTTAATAACCAAGTCATTATTACGAGATACTAAGTCATTATTATGAGTTACTAAGTCGAAATTTTGACTTAGTTTCTCATTATTTTGAGATACTTAAGTCATTATTATGAGAAAGTTTCTCATTATTTTGAGTTACGAAGTTGAAATTTCGAAATAAGTCGACAAAGTCATAAAATCTAAAAACATTCCAACCCTGGCGGAAACGGGCTTCCATAATATAGGCTAGCTTTTACAAGTTAAATAAAACATAAGTGTCGGTAGTTTCTGTTAGTAAAATGATGTTACCATGTGCCGCTCTTTGAATGTGACCAGGCACCAAATGACCCATCATCAGGTTTACGGTAACTTAACTGCTTCTGATAACCTTATGACGAAAAAAGACAGATAAGCGCAGAAACATGTTATTTCTCCGTTCCAATCTGAGATCTTGAAAAACATCAACTTTTAATTTCAAGTTTCAGATTGTTTGTTCGTGTTTGGACCTGTGTTGATGTGTTGAATGGCTTCTGTGCGGCGCTCCGGGCCGACCTTGTCCCACTGATTGGTGCTGTCCAGATAATGAGTGGCAATGAGAGGTAGAGTCATGTGCATGACGTTTTGCTCTCCGCACCCGCCGGGCTGGTAAATGAGTCGACCCATGAAATCTCCACTGATGGCCTGGTCAACCGTCTGAGTGATGTCATCCCCTGGCGGCAAGACAAGACTAAATGCAAAGAATTCGATCCAACCGGAACTAACCGTTTTATGAAATCAACACTTTTCACTACCAGATACTGAGACGAACACTTTAGCAGGTGTGTCTGGAATCCAATCGGACGGCTTGTCAGCTCTAATTTGTACGCGCTGTTCTCCACCTGTTCCAGATGAGATGAAGAGGAAGGGTGATGACTCGTGTACCGATCACAGGAAGGACATCTTAAGAGTAGCTCATTTCATTTTGTACAAAGCTATAGCCAAGCGAGATGCTTCGGCCGGGAGCCTATCTTTATAATCTTGATTGACTGGAATTGTTTATGTGGTTCACTGTAATTCTCACCCGTCTCGGCGGGATTGAGCTCAATATTTTTCACTGTTTCATTGCGTAGCACACCTTCAGACTGAATGGAAACAGAAAGAACGATCAGAAGGCCAAATCTCATCTATGACCTAAACAACACTGAAACACAATTGCACTCAGACTTACCACCACCTTCAGTTCTTTTTTCACTCCATCTGTAAAGTCGAATGCGGCAGCCTTCACCTCGATCATGTAAATGTTGTTCTCGCCACTCAACATCATGGGAATGATCACATATGAAACCGATCTGCTAGAAAAGGGTTGGACTTCGACCGTGGTTTTGTATTTACCCTTCTTACTGGCAGCACTGCAAACGCCTACTGTCTCCACAAACTCCACACGCACTTTCTGAAAAAAAGACAGTGGAGGAAAACTATTAGCAGATATGCTTGAAGTCACTATTTGACTTGTGCGTAGACTGTTGCCTATGAAATGACCTTCATGTGCTGAGGGGTGTAATTGTGAATGATGGCTTTGACTTCCAGCTGCTCGTTGCGAACGGCTGAGTAGGGCACCTTGAGGTCGATGAAAAACTTCTTAAAAACCACCATCTCCAGAGGATCTGCCACACAGATACCTTCGGGGAGAATACGGAAGAGGAGGATGTTATGATGTGGCGGGATCGTTTTTGCTTTGAAGCCTCGGCTGTTTTACAATCCATCGCAAAATCAAGATCTTCAACTCACCGTGCGTGTCTGACACGCTGATGGCTAAGATTTGCCAGGTAGTGATGGAGTCTTTCAGATACATGGTCTTTTCTGGTGTTACGCTGCAATGTGAGGAAATGACACGGAAACATCTGAAACGTTTAAATACTCCCTCATACCTCAGTAACTTCGTTTTGTATTCAAATAAAAATTATAACATTCATAAATTTGTGTCCAGACTCTAGGGCTGTTCAACGTTTAATCACGATTAAACGCACCCAGAACGAACACATACATGTATATATTTAGGAAATATCTGCGTGAAAATATTTACAGTACCTATATTTAAATGATATGCCTGCGTAATAGTTTGAGAGATACTGGTTGACTTAAAATTTCAGTTCATTTGCTTGATGGAAGTTTTTTTGGCGAACTCACCAGGTTTTACTTCCACATTGTGGCACATCCACCTCATCCCAAAACCAGCTCTCAGGAAAGACTGACCGTGAAACAATGTCATCAGAATCGGTCAAATAATCATCATCTTCATCACCTGTTAAAAGTTTAACCAGACATGTGCAATTACTATTGTTTAATGTTACTTTATTCAATGCAGAAATTACATGTTTTATTGTGTTTTGGGTTGCTTGGGTGCATACACTCTTGGAAATGTATTTGATGTTTATTAAAAAGTTTTTTTTAATTGTTAATAAAACAATTCATCAAATATAGCTGCAAGCAGCGACTACGGGTTCAAGCCCTACAAAGACTAAAAAGTTTTTGAAAAGCAGATTTGAAAACATTGGTAAAAGCATTTAGAAGACAATACACTTTGGGGCTTGACCCCTAAATATATGAGAGAAATCAATATGTCTGGGCTTTGCAACTAAAAGCAGACTTCATGTTACTTACTGCGAGCCAGAACCATCTCTGCCTCTCCAAACTTCTGTCTGCTATTTTTCATCTCATTGCAGCAGTGTAAGAAGGCCTGGACACACTCCTGTCCGTCATCAATGTACGTGGCTCTTCGTTCACAGGTGTAGCCGAGTTTATTGTCTCTCATTCCATCGACACAGCACTTCTTCACATCGCCAGAGTATTTACCAGCTGACAACACAAAAGCAGAGCAATGAGAAGAGTAGAAGAATAAATACACTGATAGCCAAAAAGATCTTACATTCAAGATCCTCTAGCAGCCCCAAACATAAATTTGGAATAGGAATATATACTGTATAAACCTAAATGTAAACATGAAGATAAACACATGGAAGGTATAAAGACAAAAATGTGATCTAATTATGATGGGCATTGTACCAGAGACATAATGTTGGAGACATAAAATTCTGAGTTTGTAAAAGAACACAGCGCCCAGAGGATCTGTTCTTGTGCACAACCTCTTTTCCAAAAAAGTTGGGACACTGTGTAAAATGTTAATGAATTTTGAATGTTGTTCCATTCGTGTTGAGGTATGCAAATCATTGCATTCTGTTTTATATACATTTCACCAACTCGAAGGCAAAAATCTGTATGTGTCCATTGTGTAAGTCCAGCTCCTTACACAGTGTAGTGGTGACCTGCAAAAGATCCCCAGCTCTCCGTCTTCTCTGTGGAGCAGCGGGACAATCAAGCACTAGAGGATGACAAAATCACACAAAGAAAACACAAGACATGTCAAGGACAACCACCTTGCAACCCTCATTGGTGATGGTGACCAAAGAGAGAAGAAAAACAGAACAGACTGGTGTTTTTATTTGTTGGAAGAGCTGAACCATTCAGGTACTTGTTCTGGTGTTGGTTCCTCCAGCGGTGCTGGACTCAAACATCAGACCAGCGTCATAGAAAACCCCCATTCTGTCTCTTCCACTGCCCGCTGTACAACCTGTGTCATGTTTCTCGATCACGTCCCAGATCTACAGACAGCAAACCAGTTGTCAAAGTTATAGAAGAAAAACGTAATGTTTTTAATATGTGGCCTGATGATGTTTAGTCACCTTCGACTGTGTGAGTCTGTTCTTGTTGAGGACATGCACAGCCTTGTCAACCACCACCAGCCCAACTTTAGCTCTGGGATCTCCAGTTATTTGCATGTTGACCGCGTCATGTGGACTTCTATAATTCTGTTCGTAATTGTCGTCTTTCAGCTGAATTTTAAGCTGTTATGAGACACAGAGACAGAGAATGAATCATTTACGCTAAGACACTCAGACTGGAGGAAAATAGCGAAACAAATGAAATAACGCTCAACTAAAACCTTTGAAATTGTGTTCCTTGATTCAGCAGATCACAGTAAACCTAAATTAAACATTTATCCAGGCGCGACAATTAAAAGTGATATTATTATACTAATATAATTAATATACTAATATATGAAACAATTGTGTTATCATTTACTTGTCATTACTCAATTACTCTTGTCATTTCAAACTTGTATGACTCTCTTTTTTTCTGCAGAACAGAGAAGATATTTTAAAGTATGTTGGTAACTGAACAACCGCGCTACCCAATCATCGGTTACCAACATTCTTCAAAATATCTTATTTTGTGTTCAGTCAGAAAGACAAGAGGGTGAGTAAAGGATGACAAAATTTTAGCTTTTATTAAGCTTTTATTCTGTATGCGATTAATCGTTGAACAGCTATATCAAATACTCTACGCAAGTGAAATAAATAAAATATAAATCCTTAAATTTAATAATAACTTGTAATGTACAAAAATTGGCAATGTAATATTATAAATTCACATGACTCCAATGTTTAATTATAGAAAGTCTGTTGTATCATTAACCGTAAAATCACAGTACGATACTGTATTTAACTGTAAAAGTAATGCACTCGTTATTTGGTGATGGATTACTCACTGTTCCCATGCACGTGTCCTTCACATCAACCCAGACGGAGTCGGACACCACCTCATCCGATCCCACGTGATAATAAGCCACTATGCGAAAAGACGGAACCATGTCTTTGGTCACAGTTAGAGGCACAATGATTAGAGACCGTCCTAGTCTCTTCTCTCTTCCTACGCTCACAATCTGCCCCTTACTGATGATCTGAAAATACAATGAGTAACACTTGAGCATTCCTACAGTCTCAAACGCAAAATTGTAACAGCGCATGTGCGTTAACATGCTGTTACTTCTCTCACCATGTACGTGTAATCGTGATTTGTGACCATTGAACCTGTTGGTATGTTCAGACTGACTTTCCTTTCATCACCGATCTCCAACTCGGCAGCATCAATGCCGATGTGCAGGTAGTTTTTAGAGTTGCCTTGGGGTTTGTAGGCGTGAGCCGTCATCTTTTTCACCGCCTGCTGTTTATCTTCTAATTGTGGATCTTTGGTCTCCACCTGAAAAATAAATCAACAAACAACTGTAAATATGCAGTTAATTTTTCAGTTTATGTTAGTTGGAGAGGCAGGTCTTACTGTGATGTCCAGTGTCGAAGCATCTCCCTTAACCTCTACGGGGATCTTCGCAATGCCATTGGCTTTTGTTTGACGTCTGAATCCTCCAGGGTTGACCTCCAATAGCACATTTTCAGAAGGCGTCTGGTCAGGATTTGTCACGTAAACCTTTTACGAAACCCAGGCAAAAGAAATAATCGAACAAATACAGTATATAAAAATAATGACGAACAATGCAGTTCTTTATCATGCCTCGGCATTTTAGTCTAGATTTATACCGAGACGTCAAAGGGCATTCCAGGTTTGAAGAATTGAGGTGTTCTCTTGAAGTGGATGGTGTACGGTGACGTCACAATCTGAATGCCTCTCTTTTGTGCTTCCACCATTTCACTGCCTGAAACACACACACATCATTATGTCAACAGTATATAGACACATACACGTAAACTTAATAAACAACAGATAAACAGAGTGTGTTGACCTCACCGGTCTCTGTTAAAACGCTGACCGAAACAAAGATTGATTTCCCAACCAGCTCGTCGATGTTTGGAAAGGTTTCAAGAATCATTTTCCTGGTCAGAGTAGCGCTTCCTTTACCTTTAACTATCTGAAAAAGATATTTGCGTTCTAATGTAAACTCACACAAACCACATGGACAGTGCATGTTTATCGATAAGATCTATTTTATGTGTTGTGTTGCAGTGACATGGTCTTCAAGTTAAGCAATTTATGCGGTTTGGGCGCAGGCAATATTTACAGAGGGATGACTTGAATTTGACCTATGTTGGAAGGTTTTGTTTTTAAATAGCTAACGCAGTTAGCTATTTAACGGGGGGGCCGGGGCCCACAAGGGGACCCCAGCTGACTTCCAAGGGAGCCTCAAGATGACCAATATTTAAAAAATGAGACAAAATTAGCGTTGAAATGCATTTACAAACAAGATATTTCTTATTATTTGGCAAATTTATATAATGAATAAACATTTTTCCAGTTAATGTTAAGCTGTAAAATATTTTATTGGGAAGAAATTGGGTGGAGGGGGGCCTTTAAATATTGTTGAATACAATGGGGGGCCTTGGAGTCAAAAAGGTTGAGAACCCATGAGCTAACGTGAATTTGTATTGCTTTTACTGCCCATCACGGCTTGTTCAATCAGCTTTATGAATCAATTAGGCAAAAGGTATTGTTGTTATTGAGAGAAAGCTCACCGGAACCCTCTGCAGTGAGTCAGGGATGCTCAACTTTCTCTCTTCGTCCATGATGCCAAATATCACATACGCTTGTCCCTCTACCTTCTGCCCAAACAGGTACCTACATAAAAAATAAAGCTTCCATCTCACGTCACAAGTTTTTGTTGTTCATACGGTATTTTGTACTTTATAAAGACAAATTCCTTTTACTTGGCAGTAATGTCGACTGTTAGACGGTCTTCGCCCACATAGAAGTACGATTTGCTGAGTGATAATGTGGCTTCGATAGTTGGAAGCACTACAAACCAAAACCACACTCACATTATTTGGGGTTTTCGAAGTTATCTATTGCCCAACACAATGGTTTTGTTGACACACGTCTCACCGTATTCTTTGACCTCAAAGTCTGCAGTGAAGGTCTTCTGTGGGGTGTTTGAGTACCGTGTGACCACCTTCCAGATTCCAGGACTTAAAACATAAACATGTCGGATTTTATAACATTAAAACAAACATCAGATCGTACTGTAAATGGAGATGGTCAAAGAGTCAACACACCTGGCAATCTCGGGGATTGGGTATATTTTAGGCTTCATTCCTCGCTCTGGATAAACCGTCTCTGAATGAATGGTGATACCTTGTGGATTCTTAAAACATACGGACATAAACTAATCTGAAAACACAATCTTAACAGAGAAGAGAGCTTCATTGACTTTTGGAAAATAAATAAAGTTGACAGTGCAGAAAAAGTCACACTGTAACTTTTTTTAAATTGCTGGAAAATCTCTAGATAGAAGTGATCTAAAAACATACTGTACTGTATATTCTGTTTTCCCGAAACAAAACAAAGCCCTTCGTGTGCTTGAAGCTGCATATTTTTTTACAGATTCAAAAAAGCAATATAAGCCAGACAAGTTTAGTCGTATACTTTTTAATACTTCTTTAATTCTAAATATCAGATCCTTTTATCTCTTATGTTTGTCCAACATTTTCTCTTTCACCGGTTTAAAGCCTAATAACTAAAAAACAAAAAATCGGGATTGCACACAGAATCTGGAGGAGATAAATAACTCTGTTTACTCATTGAAGTGACATGAATGAGGCTCGGTGTTTTGTCATTTGGCCGTACCGTGATTTCCACTGAGATGTCAGACGTGCTGATACGCAGGTTTGGAGTCAGAGAGAAAATCCTGTATTTAACTGCAAAAGAGAGTAAGTGAAAACTTTTTGTTTGTTTTTTTATCTTTTCTCTTAGTTGAAATTACATTAAAAATATCTAAATAATTGTGGCTTAATATGTTTGACATGCTCTGTCCAATTGCTATCTTAGTCTGAAGATTATGTGTATCTCACCTGTGCTGTCGGGTGTGTAGATGGGTTTGTCTGTCTGTACAAATATATATCCAGACTGGAATGACACCATGACCACTTTCTCCAGGGTTTTAGTAGGAAATTGAGCCTGTAAATACACAAACTGCTTCTCCACATCTCTCTGGAAATTCTTTTCGTCGGCAGGAATCTACACGGCAAGGTCAAAATAGCAAAGAATAAAAACAAAAGCATTTTAAAAGTTCAACATCATTTACAAAACTTGTTTTAGTGCCGTGACAAAACACTGACTATGTTCATATTTGTGACCCTGGACCACAACACCAGTCATGGGTAGCACTGGAACTTTTTGGGGCATAACCAAAAAAACATTGTATGCGTAAAAATTATCGATTTTTCTTTTATGCCAAAAATCATTTGGATATTAAGGAAAGATCAAGTTCCATTATGATATTTTGTAAATTTTCTACCGTGTATATTTTAAAACGTAATTTTTGTGAGTAATATACTTAATTTGGACAACTTTAAAGGCGATTTTCTCATTGTTTTAATTTTTTTGCACCCTCAGATTCCAGAGTTTTAAATAGTTGTATCTCGGACAAATATTGTCCGATCCCAACAAATCATGCATCAATGGCTTATTTATTCAGCTTTCAGATGATGTACTGTATAAATCTCAATTTTGAAAAATCTGTCGTCTCACCTTTATGTCTGTAAGGACCTGGAAGTTATTTTCCCTGGTCAGGAACACAGTTTTACGCAGCAGATCATTGCTTTTGGTTGGGAAGTTTTTCACCATGATGTTCACACTCAAATCTCCTCCATCATAATCCTGAGCCTCCACGAACACGTTCTCTGAGGAACCCACCCTCAGCTAGTTAGGAGCCGTCAGAACGAATCTGAGAAGATAAAATCACATTGTTTTAAATATAATCTATAATCTATGAGTTGAGAGTGTTTTGAATACTCACAGCGGGTCACATGATGTGAGGAGAGGTGAAGAGAGAAGAACAACCGTCGACCACAGCAGGTGCACATTCATCCTGACTGTCTGTCTGTCTGTCTGTTACTGCAGCTTGTTGAATTTATACTCTCTCTCTCTCTCTCTCTCTCTCTCCCTCTCTCTCTCTCTCTCTCTCTC